>NW_028154631.1:0-37500 GCF_963457635.1 Microchirus variegatus | reverse complement strand
TCAATATTCTGTTTAAACTGATTGTCTCATGGTCATGGCAATTCAAAGACCCTCTGCACTTTTCAAACATTAGCTTGAGAGGCAGTTTTTTCATCGCTTTTCAGTTGCACTGTCAGGCTTGTTCTTTTGAAAGAAGCCATCGACCTGGAGAACCCATCACTCAACAGAGGAGGTGGCCTAAGACTCTTCCAATAAGGATCAACACTCCAACAAAGAACAACAAAGATGAACTCCAAATCTCACACAGTAGCAGACAGTTTATGATCATCATTGACCCTAACCATGACCTTTCACACCTCGACTCAGGTAATACCAACGACCCTAAAATGGCTTAGGTGTGAATGACCTGCACTGTTTGACATAGTGACTATCTCGACAAGTGTGCTTGGGCTAAACACCTTTATTATTCCACCTGAAGAAGAAATGAAGAAGCCTCTTGGATGAGAAGCAAGATGACGTCAAATAACCTCAAGCAAGTCCAGTTGTTTACAGCTAACAAATGAAGATGTCAATGAACTGAAAGTCTGAGAAACTTCACAGACCCTGTGCCTCAGTAGTCAATTGCACGTGCGTGTGAGTGGAACCTTTTTCCGTCAACACATGCCAACTGACGTAACTTTGCTGACCTGCAGGGAGAAGCCTGAGAAAAGTACATTGCACTAGCCGGGAATGGAACCCGGGCCTCTCCCTTGGCAAGGGAGAATTCTACCACTGAACCACCAATGCTCTCTTTATATGAAATTGAGCCACTCCGCTCACCACGCCCACTTACGGAAATCAATATTCTCTGTTTAAACTGATTGTCTCATGGTCATAGCAATTCAAAGACCCTCTGCACTTTTCAAACATGAGCTTGAGAGGCAGTTTTTTCATCGCTTTTCAGTTGCACTGTCAGGCTTGTTCTTTTGAAAGAAGCCATCGACCTGGAGAACCCATCACTCAACAGAGGAGGTGGCCTAAGACGCAAACTATCAGCCACCGACAATGCTGTCCTGAGCTCTCTTCCAATAAGAATCAACACTCCAACAAAGAACAACAAAGATGAACTCCAAATCTCACACAGTAGCAGACAGTTTATGATCATCATTGACCCTAACCATGACCTTTCACACCTCGATTCAGGTAATACCAACGACCCTAAAATGGCTTAGGTGTGAATGACCTGCACTGTTTGACATAGTGACTATCTCGACAAGTGTCCTTGGGCTAAACACCTTTATTATTCCACCTGAAGAAGAAATGAAGAAGCCTCTTGGATGAGAAGCAAGATGACGTCAAATAACCTCAAGCAAGTCCAGTTGTTTACAGCTAACAAATGAAGATGACAATGAACTGAAAGTCTGAGAAACTTCACAGACCCTGTGCCTCAGTAGTCAATTGCACGTGTGTGTGAGTGGAACTTTTTTCCGTCAACACATGCCAACTGACGTAACTTTGCTGACCTGCAGGGAGAAGCCTGAAAAAAGTACATTGCACTAGCCGGGAATCGAACCCCGGCCTCTCCCTTGGCAAGGGAGAGTTCTACCACTGAACCACCAATGCTCTCTTTATATGAAATTGAGCCACTCCCCTGACCACGCCCACTTACGGAAATCAATATTCTCTGTTTAAACTGATTGTCTCATGGTCATAGCAATTCAAAGACCCTCTGCACTTTTCAAACATTAGCTTGAGAGGCAGTTTTTTCATCGCTTTTCAGTTGCACTGTCAGGCTTGTTCTTTTGAAAGAAGCCATCGACCTGGAGAACCCATCACTCAACAGAGGAGGTGGCCTAAGACGCAAACTATCAGCCACCGACAATGCTGTCCTGAGCTCTCTTCCAATAAGAATCAACACTCCAACAAAGAACAACAAAGATGAACTCCAAATCTCACACAGTAGCAGACAGTTTATGATCATCATTGACCCTAACCATGACCTTTCACACCTCGACTCAGGTAATACCAACGACCTTAAAATGGCTTAGGTGTGAATGACCTGCACTGTTTGACATAGTGACTATCTCGACAAGTGTCCTTGGGCTAAACACCTTTATTATTCCACCTGCAGAAATGGAAAAGCCTCTTGGATGAGAAACAAAACGCCCTCAAATAACCTCAAGCAAGTCCAGTTGTTTACAGCTAACAAGTGAAGATGACAATGAACTGAAAGTCTGAGAAACTTCACAGACCCTGTGCCTCAGTAGTCAATTGCACGTGTGTGTGTGAGTGGAACTTTTTTCCGTCAACACATGCCAACTGACGTAACTTTGCTGACCTGCAGGGAGAAGCCTGAGAAAAGTACATTGCACTAGCCGGGAATCGAACCCAGGCCTCTCCCTTGGCAAGGGAGAATTCTACCACTGAAACACCAATTCTCTTTTTATATGAAATTGAGCTACTCCGCTGACCACGCCCACTTACGGAAATCAATATTCTCAATTTAAACTGATTGTCTCATGGTCATAGCAATTCAAAGACCCTCTGCACTTTTCAAACATTAGCTTGAGAGGCAGTTTTTTCATCGCTTTTCAGTTGCACTGTCAGGCTTGTTCTTTTGAAAGAAGCCATCGACCTGGAGAACCCATCACTCAACAGAGGAGGTGGCCTAAGACTCTTCCAATAAGGATCAACACTCCAACAAAGAACAACAAAGATGAACTCCAAATCTCACACAGTAGCAGACAGTTTATGATCATCATTGACACTAACCATGACCTTTCACACCTCGACTCAGGTAATACCAACGACCTTAAAATGGCTTAGGTGTGAATGACCTGCATTGTTTGACATAGTGACTATCTCGACAAGTGTCCTTGGGGGGCTAAACACCTTTATTATTCCACCTGAAGAAGAAATGAAAAAGCCTCTTGGACCCCTAACCCTAACCCACGACCTTCAGATTATGAGATTGACACTCTGCCAAACTGCGCCAACGAGGCATCCGTGACATACACACATCGCTAGTGGAACGTATCTTTCCAAGTAAACCGACTGCAAAATCATAAGACAAAATATGCCTCCAATATGTGACCCGCCACGGACCAAGCGGGAACCAGTCGGCCGAGCGCAAACCGAGAAAAACAGGAAAACGTTGTTTTTTTTCAAAATTAGTGATTTCCGTTTTTTTTCAAAATTACACAAGTTGAAGTTTTGAAGAAGCCACTACATGCTTCAAATCACAGTATTGTGGGTCTTAAAACCATAAACTTTGTGTTTGAATTAAGGTTGCTTTATCGCTGTGAATCACTCCTAGTTTGGGTGTGGCGATCTCACATTCCAGAGCTTTTGTTGTTTTTTCAGCCAATCAGCTGACGATCACGGAGAATACACATGGCTAATTAATATGCAGTTCTCACTCAGAGAGCGAGCGAGAGAGAGAGGGAGGGGGAGAGAGTGTGTCGAATGTCCAGCGCTTATGTGTGCTGTGTGTGTGTGGGTGTGTGTGTGCGATATTAAAGCGTGATTATCATCAAAGCAGTCATCATCAAAGCTTTGTTTGACAAAGGAAGGCAAAGTGAACAGGACAATAAGTCAGCTGTGACTGAGCAGCTTCTTCACAAGGACAGAGAAAGCACAGAGACTGCTGGTGTTTGGACTGTTAGCATTTTAAGCTAGCGATCTTTATGCTAATGTGTTAGCAGACTTCATCGTCACAAAAACAACAAACAGATGATTATTCTGCGGCTGAAAGAGAGCAGGACACACACGGTAGTTGTCTGAGATGATGACGTGACGCCAGCACCGCTCTATCTCTTATCGAATTGGACATTTGGAGGCTATCTATGCGACGAAAAGGAAGCACGCCCGGACCTCTTATCTGATCGGAGGCACTGAAGTCTGCCGGAATATCTTTCAGTTTCTTATGGGGTGAGTTTACATTAACGTTGTTAATCTATGTTATGTTAGTGTTTATTCAAAGTCACACACATACGCACATAGGGACGCTGTCTTTTAATAATCCACTGTGCGTTTCATAACGCCGTTTGGCTACATTGTTATTAGCTATGCTTGCTTAGCTCGCTAGCTCGGTACTGTATTATTACAATGAGAATGATGCGCACATCGAAACTTTTGTTCGGTCAGATGAGCATATTATAAGTCGTAAGAGGAGCATGTCACGGCCCTTTTTGAGATTTTGTACACCCGCAGGTTCAGTTTGATAATTCAAATGCTTTGAGACGAAACTCCTGTGTTCGAAACCTAACATTGCATTGAATGATGTGTGAATGCCACACCTTTGCATGCATGAATCACACATGATTAACACATTGTTTGATGAACGTGTTAATTACACGTGCGATTCATGCACATAAAGGTGTGGCATTCACACATAATTCAAGCAATACTACTGATCAATCTATACTGATTCAGTGATTAAATGCCTGTTAACATGAACCATGATCTGAAACAAGTTTTTTTTTTTTTTTTTTCAGAATCCTGGGCATAAGGATTGGCATGTGAAGTTGCTGGCAACCCATGTGTCCAAGGCTTCAGTGTGTTGTCTATACATGAGGTCGGCTAAGGCTCTTGGTATGTGTATAAATTGATTTCTATACAATAGCCAAATGCTTATATAGACTGCTATATGTAATGTGTAAAATGTGATTTTTTTGGAAAAGTAAAATAATTATTTTCATTGTGGTTCTTGTTGTCAACAGGTAGTGGAACACAGCTCTCCTGAAAGTCGCCTCAATATTCCACGGCTTGTTGGAACGGCAGATGGGAGAGTGATAGTAAAGACCATCGACTGGCAGACACATCTGAGTCCCTACTTTCGAAAGCTCCCACAGATCAAGAGTTATCAGCACTTTAGGTATTTATATTCAAAATTCTGCATTTTATAAATAAAAAAATCATGAATGGACATAATAGTGTTCCATGTGAACAGTGAGCCATGTTTTAAATATCCTGTTGTGTGCTTGTGATGCAGAGCCTATCGAGTTTCAGCTACTGCGCAACACAGGAGTTCTGCCCCCTGTTGACAGTCTTCCCGTCCTGGCCCCACCTGGACTGACCATGGACAGGCAGACGTATCTTTTTGAAAAAAATCAGGCCTTTCTGTTCTGATGAGGCAAAAGACTTCACATGCCCAGCACCAAAGGTTACAGCACAGAAGAGTAAGCAGAAGAGGGTGCGCTTGTGATGTCATCATTTAGCCTGCATATCAACTGTGATGGACAGAGTGGGTACAGCCACATTGTGGGGGAGGAACTGGTATTGAAGATGATAATATAGTCCATGGTCTGGAAAATATTGAACTCTCCTTCACACACTTAGATATATTTTATTTGATATTTGAAGTATGTATCTATCTTTCACCTTTCTTGTTTCTCATTTTTATTCAAGCGCTTTTTGTAACAGAAGAATTTCCCTCTGGGGATCAATAAAGTAAATTCTGATTCTTATCAGTCCACTGAAGTACTTAGAATTTCTGAATTTCTCCCTAAAGCAGTTTGAGGAGTGCCTACATTCAAATGGCCACATCTTCTTCAAAAATGATCAGATGGACATGTGTTTGACATTGTTGGAAAGCTTAGAAATCACACTTTCGGAATCTGTAAATAACTCCAAATGTCCCAAAGTAGACTTGTGAACGCTTTTGCCATGGCTGGACACATATACAGTTACATCAAAGCATCTTACAAACACCATAAAACATCCAAGTTACAACAAGACAACACTCCGTTTATGACCCACAAATGTCATCCTGTGCACCTCATGCCGACCCCTGCTTTTACAATCCCATCATTAGTTCACAGCTTGACTGTTGGTTAATTGTTATCTTAAACAACATACAGAAAACCTTACACTTAAACCATCCACGGGATCAGGAAAACAATTTATTTCCCACATTCCTCTCTTTTGACACAAAGTGTCAACATCATTTATTTGGGAAATCACATGGTTTTATCAACTAATTCTTTACTGCAAACATATTGGTATAGGTTAATTTTTTTCCAAGTCTCAGAATACAGAATGCAACAAAATAAAAATAAAACAACAACATAAAAACAAAACATTCTTTCCAATCAGTTTGTCCAAAAAGTTGTGTCTTTTTCTTTACTAATTTCTCTGTGAATTGTTTATCCACGCCTTCTGGGATCTCCTGATCCCGCATGAGTGACAAACCCATGCCACTTCTGTATCTTTGTGCTCCCTCAATGTTAACAGTCTTTCTTCATTCCTCGGTGGAGGAATAGGTGTCAAAGTATCAGTTGAGCAGTCTGAAGTTTTTGTGTTTGTTTAGAGTCCAAATCTATCTCATTTTGTTCAGCGTGCAGAACGTGTGTCCAGACATTCACTATGGTCCCAGTTTCCCATCTGACACATGTAGCCATGACACGAACGAGCAGGTCATCGTATGCCTCATTGTCTGCGTCGATGCCAGAGTGAGCTGTGAAAATAGAGTCCATATGTGTACGGTAGTCAGCTGCTAACTCACCCTCCTTGTGTATTGTGTTGTGGATCTCAGGAACTCAACACACTCTTAAGGTGAAAACAGCAAGCACAGCTTCAGCCAGGCTGGCCATCATGTTGTTGAACTGCACGGATTCAACAGCTGGGGATGTCAACCAGTTGGCCGGTCAGATGTTGGCCCATCTGAGTTTGAAAACCCCTACAACACACAGCTTCTACCTCCTGTAGAGTTGGATTGTCATTTAGCTGTAGGTGTCCTGCTGTGTGTCTCTGAGGGAGGAGGGGTGCAGACATGGAGTGTGGAAAGCACATGGAGGAGGCAGATTCAATCCTAAACACACTTTGGACAACTTTCAGTGCAAACACATAGTCTTCAAGACACTCTTCAAATTACTCACACAGACACTCAAAGTTATTTTTGCAGAGTTTTTCCTTATTCGTCAGTCAGGTCTGTTAGTGGAGTCAGTGATTGGATCAGGGTCGTCAGTCACCTAGATTATGTGTTCAGTTTCTTCACACAGTTAACTTCACTTATTCTAGGTTACCTTAATTATTATTCATTTTTATTTTGAATTAATTATTTTAACCCTATAGTGACTGGAATATATTTCAGATGTATATGTTAGTTTATACCCACTTCAGTCATTTTCACATCACATCAACAACATTCATCAGCACACTTCTTTTCTTATAATGAGACAAAACCATTTGTTTTTACACAAAATCATGTCACACATTCATCTTAAAAATGAATATTATTATTTATCAACTGGGCCTCTCAAAGCACTCTTGAACAGCTTCAATTCTCCCATTCACCCATTCACATTCATGCTCTACATATCACACACTCATCAGGAGCTGTTAAGGACTTAGTGTCTTGATCAGAGACACTTAGTCATAAACAATCATCCTCTCATTAACCAGCTCATGCATCATATAAAACACAGGAACAAATTAACCTGAGCTGAGCTAACTCAGCCCCAGCCACACATCATCATCTCCATGGTGACAAGAAATATATAGTTCTTATAACAAAATGCACAGTTCCTATTATTTATTTATTTATTTAATAAATGTGTTTATTTATTATTACTGTTGTTTTTATTGTTTATTTTTTAAATATATATGTATATATACATATATATATATTTCAAACATTTTAAACAAACCTCAATTTCAACATCTTTCCCTTTTTGCTACTTTCCACAATCTTTCTTGACCTTACTTTTCTTATTCTGAAACCCCCCTTCTTTCTGTCTCTCTGTCACTGTGTGAGTTCAGCCTGATCAACTCTCCCCACAGAAGCAGCTCTTCTTGTTCAGCACAAGAAATCAGCTCTTAGAAACAGTTCATTCACCATTTTACTCCAACACCATCAACTTCTATCATTTTATACCAGTCTCTTCAACATCCAAAAAACCCCCAAAGCACTTGATTACCATCCAAATTCCAAACACAACCTAACAACCCATTTTCTCATGCCATTTCATACGAACTAACACACTCTTCTTTTCTTCTCCTTCTCAGACTATTATTTTTTTTTTAAACATATCATCTGCCTGCAGCAGATCGAACATTGATTAAACTAATGCTCTTGACATGGTCTATCTTTTTGTTATAGAGGCATTTCCTCTCTCTTTTTCCCCAAACAGTCTAGAGTCATTCTGGCTCCACAGCCTGCAATGACCCCATGAAAAAAACACAACTTTTCCTTCTCACACAAGCTCTGCAGACTAAGCTCAGGTCAACACAAAACAACACAAGACAACACAAGACAACACTTAGGCCGAATTTTAAATTTGATCCAATCTCAATTTTAATTTTATAAGTCAACTTTTAATTTAAATTTTTTTTTTTCTTCTTCAGAGCTTCAAAACCACAAAGCAATTACATGAAGACGGTCCCGATAACCACACCGGACCTTAATATTCAAACCACAAAGGAATTATAGAATATCTTGACAGCAACCACACAGGAATTACAACTGTCTACCTAGGTTTCACTCATGTGCACTAGTCTCCAAAACCACACAGGAATTACATGAGACGGTCCCGATTACCACACAGGAATTACACCGGACCTTGATATTCAAACCACAAAGGAATTATAGAATATCTGGACAGCAACCACAAAGGAATTACAACTGTCTACCTATAGGTTTCACCCAATTACACAAGATTTAAAAAACACCGTACTCACTTTTAAATAGATGGAGCGTCCACTGGTCAGTACCTGTTTTTGACGTCAGGCGGAATTCCTCCTCCTTGGTGGAGTGGAAATTTTCCTTACCGGTAATAACCTTCAGTCAGAACTCAGAACCTGAGCAGTGGAACGTCCATCCCGTCCTCGTCGCCAAAATGTGATAGAAATTTCTCTGGAGTCATCGGTGTTGAATAAATCAAGTCTTTACTGCATGCATGGAGGAGAGACTCTTTCACCAAGATGGTCTAAATGTTCTCTGACTTTGCTTCAGAGAGCTCAAACATATATACAGTCACATCAAAGCATCTTACAAACACCATAAATCATCCAAGTTACAACAAGACAACACACTTTGTTTACGACCCACAAATGTCATCCTGTGCACCTCATGCCGACCCCTGCTTTAACAATCCCATCATTAGTTCACAGCTTGACTGTTGGTTAATTGTTATTTTAAACAACATACAGAAAGCCTTACAATAAAACCATCCACGGGAACAGGAAAACAATTTATTTCCCACACTCACTCCAATGCGCACTTTAACATAGAAAAACAGAAAACAAGTCCAAACAATGAAATAATTGCAAAATTTTACACTGAGTGTCCAGAAGTAACATTGTAAAGATGTTATGTTCACTTTCTTAAGTTTATATCATGTGGCAGGAGAAAAAATGAAAAATCTCCAAATGAGCTTAACTCACTCTAATGTACACATAAACATAGAAATACAGCAAACAAGTCCAAACAATGAAATCATTTGAAAATCTTACACTGAGTGGCCAGAAGTAAGTTTAAATAGATATTATGTTCATTTTTAAAGTTTATATCATGTGGCAGGAGAAAAAAATGGAAAATCTCCAAATGAGCTTAACTCACTCTAATGTACACATAAACATAGAAAAACAGAAAACAAGTTCAAACAATGAAATAATTGCAAAATTTTACACTGACTGTCCAGAAGTAACATTGTATAGATGTTATGATCATTTTTAAGGTTCATATCATGTGGCAGGAGAAAAAAATGGAAAATCTGAAAATGAGCTTAACTCACTCTAATGCGCACAGAAACATAGAAATAGATCAAACAGATCCAAACAATCAATGAAATAATTGCATAATTTTACACTGACTGTCCAGAAGTAACATTGTAAAGATGTTATGATAACATTTAAGGTTTATATCATGTGTTTGAATAAAAAAAGTGAAAATCTGAAAATTAGCTTAACTCATTGTCCTGGCAAAATAACATTTTCTCTTTAGCAAACACACAGATACACATTCTTATCTTTAGCACACACACACATACACATTCCTTCACACAGGTACCCCATTCATATATGCACACCTCCCTAACCCTGGATTTCCACTGGACGCGGAACGGCCGCGGAACGGCAGCGGCGCGGTCGCCGTTGCAAATCGCTTCCATTCTAATCAATGAGAGCATTTTTTCCGTTGCCGCTGCTGAACCTCGTAAATTTCAACGAAGCAGATCGCACAAGACAGGAAGTCCGACACAGAATCAAAGTAAAACATTTCCGCCCCCCTTTCAAAATAAAACACAATACGCAGGTAATATCGCCTGTCACAACTTCACATCAACATTACATCTAGACCGGTGCTGCCAGGTAAACAGTCAATTAAGCAGAGCGTCTCGGAGAGTCATAATGAACGACGAGAGACTGATTGTTGAAGTGGAGAAACATAAAATCATTTATGACACCAGATCAACAGTTCTTCCACGTCGGAGAATGAAAGAAGCTGTGTTGTTGTTGTTTACTTTATACACACAGTCTATCGCTGGATCTCGCGAACTCGCGTCCGTTCGAGATTATCGCGCGATCTTCCGTGAATACCGCTGGCTCCCAAGGCTCCGCGCCACTGCCGTAACGCGCCCGGTGGGGATTGACGCTGAGCAGAGGACGAAGCAGAACCGCGCCGATGCCGTTCCGCGGCCGTTCCGTGTCCAGTGGAAATACAGGGTAACACTTAAATCTTAATACACATAATCCTCTTGGCACCTTTTATTACACCTAGACAGCTCTAACACAGAACAGACCAGCCTCGGGTCCAAGGTCAACCAGCTGCACACACACAGCATAGAGCCACAACAATATATCTGCAGAATTCTCTCATCTTCTTCAGAGCCATCTTAGACTTGCCTCAGAACGGTTGTCTTCTGTTGTCTCTCTCTTTGCGCAAAGAATAAACCGATGCTAAAGCCCAGTTGCTTTTTCATCCAACTTTATTTCCACATCAGACATCTCAGACAAACAATTGCCACAACAATTTGGGGGCTTTTCCGGGATCCCTCGAGTGATCGTCTGGGAAGGAACGGACGGTGACTGATCATCTTGAGACCAAAATCATCTCAACCTCCAACCTCACTGCTTGAGACGAAGGAGGGCCGACCGAAGTTCCCTGATCGTCACCGAAGGGATCCTGCGAACGCAAAGGGGGGCATTTCCCTGAGACTGTCTGGTGAGAGAAATTTTTTTCTAAAGAATTAAGGTTGTAAATCTAAAACAAAAAGAGATTTATATTAAATCATAATTATAATTTTAATTAAAATTAGCGATTTTCTGTGCCCCAGAGTAATCTCAATATCAAAGGAGAAATTTCCACTTGCCGACCAGCAAGTTTCTGAATATATACTTCAGAGGGTTTTTTGGTCCTTTTAACTGGGTTAAAGGATCGTACAGCACAGAGACGTCTGTGGGTGTGAAAAGGGAGGTAAAAGTGTACACTGCCTAGCTCAGGAAGATGGGGAACAGATTGAGTTCCCAGCCTGAGGGGCCGATAGTAGATTTGATGAGAAGGAAATGGGGACAGAGAAGCGTTAATCCATTGCACGGCTGGAGCACGGAATATGGGTTCTTGGTAAAAGGTTCATTGAATTTAACAATAATTGGGGTTCTACAAAAGGAGTTGGAAGAAAAACGGGAAGATCTCCTAAGAAGGAGATGGTTAAGGGGAAACAAAGTGGTGAAAATAAGTGACCAATTAGAGGAATTGTCAAAATGGAAATTTGAAGCTGCATTAAAAGCTCAATATGATGAGGAAAAAAGGGAAAATGGATAGAGGAAAAATTATCTGAGAGAATGGGATCTGTGATAAAGAAAATGCCTGATATGTTACATGAAAACACGCACTCGCAGCCTGTCTCTTCTTCACTTTATCCACAGCTCATACTGCTGGCGCGTCACCCGCTGGATCCCGACCTCGACGCCTGTCCACCCCGACGACAACAACAACCACCAGTGGCTCAGCAGCAGATCGGGCATGTGATTCTACAACCACAGGGCGCGCACGTGATTCCTCCTCCTGTCATGATTCCACATCCACCAGCGTACGGAAGAGGAACCATCGGTCACGAGAGGAGGCTGTACCTATAAAACCATGGTAATGCCTAATGAAGCAGCAGATCAATACCCGATGATAGAAGTGGCTGGACAGGACGATAGATACCCTGTGCTGGTTTATCGTCCATGGGGGCAGAGAGAAATTGTAACAGCAGCTGAGCGCCTGCCTAATCCAGCTGAAGGAGGGGGTGCTGCCTTCAACACAGAGTTCTTGGCGTTCTGTGCTGAGTTCAGGCCTGCAATGTCTGAAATCAGACGCATGTTGGAGGCATGGCTGAGCACTCCGTTGTTTCACAAAGTGTTGCCACATCTAGTGGGCAGAGAAAGATGTGAGCACAGTGTCTGGGACAATAACGCCAACGAACCATATGTCAATAAAATAACGGAAATTGGCAAGATCGTTATGGACGCATGTCCACATGTGATTGACATGGTTAAATTAATGGAATGTGTACAAGCAAAGAACGAAAATGTTGACACGTATTTTACTCGTCTCAGACAGGCATTCAAAATTTACAGTAATATGACCTGTCCGTTAAATTACGAAGAAGACCAAGTAAAAGGAATGTGGGAAGGGTATGTCTGTGGTACCTTCCTGCATGGACTTCGGCCAGACCTAGAAATAGCAGTGAAAGCCTCATGTGTGCATTCAGACAAGCACGCCTGAAAGACCTGCTGATTCATGCGAAACACGCAGAGGAGATGGACGAGGAGAAAAAGAAAAAGATGCTGGAGCAGAAGGAAGAAAAGAAAGAAGAAAAAAGAGACAGAAAGATGCATGAGATGTTCACATCTTTGTTTCAAGCTGAACCACCCAATCATCAGAACAGACAAGGGGGGTTTCAGAACCAACAGGTCAAGAGAAGGCCTTACAACAATAATAAAAGAGACAGAGAAAATCAGCGTCAGTCATTTCAACCTGACGTTGGCCGCGACATCTGCTTTGCCTGTGGAGGAGAAGGCCATTGGGCCAAAGACTGTGGAAATGGGAGACGCGGAGGTGCGACAGTGGATCAAAGGAGAGGTGACTACCGTCACAGCCAGGGCTCGTTTCCTGCACTGCCACAATCACAATAACTGGAGGTGGTGGACAGCGGAGAGGGAGGCCCAGTGGATGACAAGCCTGCAGACACACCGGAGACAGGTCATGCACCCACACACACACTTGCACGCTCATGCAGTGAATAAAAGCTTGCTTCAGATACTGATGATGATACACATACACTGATGACACACGTAGCTGCTAAACATCTTACTGATCCTAACATAGGTGTTTATGCTCTGTATGCCAAAGGTAACGCAAGAAAATTTCCTGCGTGTACACTGAATGTCGATGGTAAAGATATTGAATTTTTGGTTGATTCTGGTGCAACACACTCGTGTTCGAAGATAACTGAATTTGAAAATGACACCCCTAGACTAAGCGGCAAACACACTTTTATTCAATCAGCGAGTGGGACGTGTGAAAGAAGATTTCACCATTCCACTTGAATGCATCAGTGACAAAAATTCATGTTTTCATCCATTTTTGTTGTCAGCTCATTGTCCTGTAAATTTATTGGCCAGAGATCTAATGTGTGATTTGGGCATCTCACTCCTCTCAACGCCGGCTGGTGTTGAAGTCCACTCTACCTTAGAATTTAGTCTACAAGCTTGTGAACCATGGTTCGAGTATGAATGGAAACTCACAGATGAATCTGCATGCAAAGCTATGATTGGTAATGCATGTGCATGTGTTTCACCCACACACACAGTGTTTGCAAATCCTCAGAATTTACGTTGCATTGTTTGTGTCACAGAGACTAATGACATAAACCTGGAAGAGAGTGTAAATGAACACACTGCTGATATAATTGGAACACACACATTGTGCTGGGACTCTCATAACAGCTTCCTGCTTGTTGATCCTACGTCATCACAAATGGCTTTGTTTTGTGACCCTACTGTAACACCACACATTTCTCTCTCTCGACATGAGAACAGTGATTGGAAAGATGTGGATATCAAAGCTTCCACATGTAAACATGCATGTGACTGGCAGCCTGTGAATGGACATGGTGTACAGTATTCTGCATCATGTGACTTTTTCAGAGCTGCATACACAGTTACGACTGAGGCAAAACGCAGACTGAAGCTCGTTCCAAGTGAAATGACGTCATTCTCTCGTTCATTTCTCTCAATGGAAGAGGCCAGTGCAATTCCTGAATTGGCAAAAGTCCCACATTCACTGTGGGCAAAACACAAATATGATGTTGGCTTAATCAAAAATTGTGACCCTGTCACTATCATTCCTAAATCACACTACAGACCATGCCAACAGCAATATCCTCTCAAACAAGAGGCTATTGAAGGAATAAAACCAGTGTTTCAATCTTTACTGGAGGCAGGAATAATAATTCCATGTGACAAATCTCCTGTACGCACACCAATTTTTCCTCTAAAAAAAATCAGAGACAAAGGACAACCCACAGAATGGCGTTTTGTGCAGGATTTGCAGGCTGTGAATGCAGCAGTGCAAACACAGGCTCCATGTGTCCCAAATCCTTACACAATTTTGTCACAGATTCCTCAGAATTCATCAGTGTTTTCTGTTGTTGATCTTTCAAACGCATTCTTCAGTGTCCCTGTTCACAAAGACAGTCAATTCTGGTTTGCTTTTAACTTTGAGGGTCAAAGTTACACTTTCACACGTTTGTGTAAGGGTTATTGTGAGAGTCCAACCATCTATAACAGCAGTCTGAAGAGAAGTCTTGATTCACTCACTCTCAGTCCTGGCTCTGCTCTCCTGCAGTATGTTGATGATTTGCTTATCTGCAGCCCCACACACGAACAGTGTCTGACAGATACTATCGCTCTGCTACAGCACTTAGCAGCAGAAGGCCACAAAGCAAGCCTGTCTAAACTTCAGTTCTGTCAACCGGAAGTTTCATTCTTAGGTCATGTGATCACTTCCCAAGGAAAAACATTGTCTGCAAATCGCATTGAGGCAATTCAGAAAATTCTAAAACCACAAACAAAAAAAACAAATTATGTCATTTTTAGGGATGAGCTCATATTGCAGAACTTTTATTCCTAATTATGCTGTTTTGGACAAACCACTGCGTGACCTCACAACTGTCACCAAAATGCATGCGCATGCCAGATTGACCTGGAATCCTGAAGCTGAGGAGGCATTTCTTAATATGAAATTAGCTCTCCAAACTTCTACCACTTTGGGATTGCCTGATCCAGGCAAGCCATTCACGCAAACTGTGGATGTCAAGGACAGTTGCATGACTTCTGTCCTTTTGCAAGCTCATGGGGGAAAACTAAGGCCTGTAGCATATTTCTCATCAAAACTTGATCCTGTTGCTGCTGCACTTCCCAGATGTCTCAAAGCAGTAGCTGCAGCTGATAAAGCTGTACTGGCTTCAAGGGACATTGTGGGTTATTCTGATTTAACACTTCTTCTTCCCCATGCTGTGTCTCTCCTGCTCCTGGAACAGAAAACCTCACATCTCTCCACAGCTCGCTGGCTCAGATATTCAACTGTGTTGCTTGACCTGCCTAACATTACAGTTAAAAGATGTACTGTACTTAATCCTGCTACACTTCTTCCTGTCCCAGGTGATGGAGAAGAACATGACTGTGTTTCTGCTGTTTCACAGGTGTGCACTCCTCGACCAGATTTAAAGGACGTTCCTTTGACTGACCCTGACATGACTCTTTTTGTAGATGGTTCAGCATCACGTGATGACGTTGGACAGAACAGAGTTGGATTCTCTGTCTGTTCACAATCTGAAGTGTTGAGATCTGCAGCTTTGCCCTCTCATCTGTCTGATCAAGCAGCAGAACTGATTGCTTTAACTGAAGCATGTAAAATAGCTGATGGAAGTACTGTCACTATTTACACTGATTCACGTTATGCTTTTGGCGTTGTTCATGACTTTGGTGCTCTTTGGAAAGAAAGACATTTTTTAACCTCCTCAGGGTCACCCATTCGTAATCATGTGCTTGTTTCCGACCTACTGGCAGCCATTTTGTTGCCCTTGCTCATTGCTGTCTGCCATTGTTCCGCTCACACAGGTGGCAAGGATCCTGTGTCTCTTGGGAATGCAGCCAAGGCCGCGGCTCTGCTCCCTGTTCATGAAAACAATCTTTTTGTTTGTATTCCAGTCGACACTCACACAGATTCACTGTCTGAAATGCAATCTTTCGCCACTCCTGCTGAAAAGACTTTGTGGGAATCTAACGATGCTTCCGTTCACAGCGACGGTGTGTGGAGGGGGCTCCGTGATAAGCCTTGTCTCCCAAAACATTTCTTCCCATATTTTGCAAAACTGACACATGGATTGGATCATGTGTCAAAGGGAGGGATGGCTTCAATGCTAAACGAGCATTGGTTTTCAAAGGGTTTTTCCAGCTATGCTGATAAGTTTTGCCGTTCCTGCATCATCTGTGCCACTAACAATCCAGGCAGGGTCCCTACACAACAACAGGTTGCACACCCACCACCAGAACGACCATTTGATCACCTTATGATGGATTTTATTGAACTAAATCCAGCAGAGGGAAAGAAATACTGCCTTGTCATGGTGGACATGTGGTCAAAATGGGTTGAGGTTTTTCCATCTAAACATGCAAGTGGTGCTGCAGTGGCTAAAGCCCTGCTAACTGAGATAATTCCAAGATGTTGAATCCCTACAAGGATCAGTAGCGACAATGGTACACATTTTGCAAATGTAATGCTGGATGAACTGTGTAAATTCCTAGGCACAGACGTCAGAAAGCACTGTGCCTATCATCCAGCCAGTGGAGGGGCAGTGGAAAGAGAAAATGTCACTCTCAAACGCAAACTGACTAAGTGTTGTGAAGACACAGGGCTTTCTTGGATCAAAGCACTCCCTCTCGTCCTCACTTACATGAGGATGAGGAAGAGGAGCAGAACAAATTTGAGTCCATTTGAAATTCTTTTCGGCCGACCACCCTCCTTAGGAGTGGCTCCACCAAAGCGACCTCTGCCCTCCACTGACCAATGTGAAGATGCAATGTTGAACTATTGCAAAAACTTGTCCTCTGTATTATCTCAAGTTTCTCAACAGGTGAAAACTGCTCTGCCAAAGCCAGCATCAACTCCACTGCACAACATCGAACCTGGAGACTGGATACTCATCAGAGAACTTCGACGAAAGCACTGGAAGCAAAGACGGTGGCAAGGACCATTTCAGGTATTACTCACTACGCACACAGCAGTGAAAATAGCTGAAAGAGCTACCTGGATCCACGCCACGCACTGCAAGAAGATTGATCCACACCTTTTCAGTGCCAACACCACACCGCACTGCAACGCCCCTCTCACCGAAACCCCAAAAGACAAGAGTACTGTCAGCGCCGTTGAATAACACAGGGTGAGTGTACGCCGAACGCTGCTCACACTGACACAGGTACGAGAGAATACACAATACTGACGAGTTACACCTACACACACACGGTGTAACCAACGTTGCTTCATCGATGAGACCACAACAGCATCCCTGGCAGCGCAGACAGATGCCATGGCGTCGCTTCAAGCAATTTTGCGGCATGAGAGAGATTTTGGTTTGTGTAGGGATTCTGTTTTGGATGTGTGTACTTCCTATAATATGGATGGACAATCATCATGTTGTTGAGAATTCAAATGATGTTGATGTACCTGACCATGTGACTACTTTTGACACTCACCCCCGACATGTTAATCGCACCAAGAGAGCCTCTGCCTTTCCAGTTTCTGCTACTGAGCAGCGTAAACGCACACGGAAGCTGGAGAGAGATCCTGATTATGATGGTGATTATCATCACTATCGTACACCTACCGAATCGATCAGAGGACCAATTGTTGACCAACCGACTGACCTTCTATTTAGCTCACTTTCATCTTACGGACTGACGGATGACTTTTTACCTTATGATCCACCTCATGTGGAGGCTAGAGTTGCCTTAGCTCAATGTCATGATAACACTGCATGTGCCCTATATCTACTGCAAGCTAAGACATTAGACGTAACAAATTGCTGGATCTGTCAACATGTTGGAGCCAGAATGCACATGACCCCGCTCACACATAGCATGTATGAGTCAAGTCTGCTAAATGTTCCCTATTCTGGAGAGTGTTCTATCCCTAAAGCCATGGCGTCACTACTCTATTTAGGACATGTAATGATAGATGTAACTGATCACAAATTGCCAGTTTTTTTTTCTACACACCCTAATTGGACATGCACTGACCCTAAATCAACCACTTCATTCCTGTCATTGTCTGTTCCCCGCAAACGGGGCGACACATGCCTCTGCTCAAAAGTGGGCTCAGTTTCTCTTGGTTGGAGTGCATTTAACACTTCTGTTTTGATAAGCACTACTGATAAAGGTATGGTTTGTGCCCTGGGAAACAGCACTTCTGTTTTTCCCTGTCCTTTTACTCCACCATTTGGTTCATTTGGAGCGATGATGTGGATTTGTGGCAGGAAAGCGTATCATACTCTGCCCAAGTCTTGGACAGGATGTTGTTATCCTGCTATGGTTACTTCTGGGGTCACTATACATCCACATCCACACCCAGAGGAAGAAACACCTCCCAATAATCGCCAAAAACGATCTCTCAACTCAGTATGGTACAACGGCTACAAAGCAACTGACCCTTGGTCAACCCCTGGGGAAGCTGCAGGTTTATCTTTCATAGCTCCTTTCGGTGTAGCGGTTGCCCTGACAAAAATTAATGGTGTAGCACATCAAGTAGTGGCGCTGGCTATTGAAACTGAAGATGCAGTTACTATGCTTAATAAGGAACAGTCACACATTCGTGAAGCCGTCGTCCAGCACAGGCTTGTGTTGGATATCCTCACAGCAGATAGAGAGGGGGTTTGTAAGATGTTACACTCGCAGTGTTGTTTCTACATTCCTGACAACTACCATAATCTGACATCTGTTGTTACCCAGATGCGCTATTTCGTTAAACCACCTCCGCCTGTCCCCGCACAGCGCACAGAAACATAGAAATAGATCAAACAGATCCAAACAATGAAATAATTGCATCATTTTACACTGACTGTCCATAAGTAACATTGTATAGATGTTATGATAATTTTTAAGGTTTTTATCATGTGGCAGGAGAAAAAAATGGAAAATAAATAGATCAAACAGATCCAAACAATGAAATCATTTGAAAATCTTACACCGAGTGGCCAGAAGTAAGTTTAAATTGATGTTACGTTAATTTTTGAAGTTTATATCATGTGGCAGGAGAAAAAAATGGAAAATCTCCAAATGAGCTTAACTCACTCCAATGCGCACGTTAACAGAATAAGAAGATAAGAAGTCCACAGAATAATCTGAAATACACAGGCGACATGCTCAAGTTAATACCAAAATACGTAAAGTTAAGACCGCTTTCAGTCATTGTAACGCTGTGTACGTGTATATTAGCTAGTTAGCAATAGCAACCATTAGCTTACCACAATTCGCCGTCTCTTCGCGGATCGACGTTTGGTCTCCTGCTGTAGGACGGCTTCCCAAACTTTTCTGTATTTCTCTTGTACTATTTTCTGGCGATCTGCTCTTCTACGAAGTATCAAAAGCCACAGACCGAGCAGTAAGTACATAGCCGGGTTAGGGTTAGGGTTAGAGGAGGACATCTACGTTCACGTTCTCCATTGCTGTGTGTTTGTGTTTGTTGTGTGCGTCTCGCTTATAAGACGTCACAGCGGTTCGCGCATGCGTGTTGTAGCCGTGTCGTGATGCCCCCGCCCATGGGGCAGAGGTACTTTCTTGTAGTGGAAACACAACTGAACTGTGCCGTGTCGAGTAGTGTAGAGTAGTGCAGTTGAGAGTCGCGCAGATGGAAAAGCGCCATTACTGTGGTCTTTCAGGACATCACGGAAAGAACATGGTGGTCCCGTGGGCATAGAAGAGGAAAGAGCTCCCCGTCGGGGAATCGAACCCCGGTCTTCCGCGTGACAGGCGGAGATACTGTCCATTATACTAACGAGGACTGCCCTGGCCTATTAGGAGGCATGGCACGAAAATATGGCAGACTGTCTGTCTATTTCAGACATTGCAAGAGGTGCACTCATTCAGAGTGAATGTCGGAGTGAATACCTACCCCAGGGGGTCCTCACTCAGATAATGAAGAAGATCATACATTTTTTCCCAGGAAAGTTACATTCGGAAAGGCCCCATCAGGCCATCTGCAACAGGAACCTTCAGATGAGGCCATGAAAATAAAGAAAGACTATCCACTTCAGGACAGGTCTCCCCCGCAAAGTGATGGCCTCAGGAAGAAAAATGCTCTTACTGTGGTCTTTCAGCAAGGATGGGATAAGTCAGGCCAAATGACAATGACAGACTATGGTCTCCAGTTTGTAAAATGCAACAGCCAGAGGTTCGGAGAAGCTAATTTACTGACTGGTACAACAATGGTTTGCCACTTCAGTACACATTTTCTCAGTCTTTGAGTTATCTGTTTAACAAATACCGAAAAAGCAGTTTGAATCCAGTTCTGGTTGTCAAAGTCCATCCATCCCATTCTTTGTTGATCAAGGCAAGGGTCAGCAAAAAGTTTCCCCATGCACACTTTAGAAGCACTGCTGTTTCCGCTCGGTTTCGAGCCGAGGACCTTTCGCGTGTTAGGCGAACGTGATGACCACTACACTACGGAAACGTTGATGAAGTAACTGAGATGGGAGATTTTCACGAAATACAACGAGCCTGGTAGCAATAAATGTGTGTTTTGACAGGAGGGAGCAAAAGGTCACATTTTCATATGAAGGACCCATGGGCACAGAAAACGAAAGAGTTTCCTATTGTGAAATGGAAGCCCAGTCTTCTGTACGAGCAGCGCGGATAGTAGTCCCTAACTTCATTAACTTTTCCAATGCATTGCCTATTGTAGTGTTTACCACTATGGATGTAATATATTTTTGACCACAAGGAGGATTTTGGGGGTGCTGTTTCCCGCTTGGAACAGCAGTAAGCAGAACTTGTCGAACTTCTCAAAGGAAGTGAGGGCACTTTTCTTCAAATAGTGAATTCATTCTCCTTAATCATATGTATTTTTTTTTCTTAACAACTGGCTTAAGTTATGCTACGTGGTGTTGTCGACAGTGTCCAGAAACATGAATGTTTGATTAGATTGCGGCGAATTTAGCTAACATTCACATTGATCTTATTGTGATGTATCAAGGTAAAAAGGTATCTATCTATCTATCTATCTATCTATCTATCTATCTATCTATCTATCTATCTATCTATCTATCTATCTATCTATCTGGGGTGTGTCCGATAAAGTGACTATGACACAATATGGTCTCCAGTTTGAACAGTGCAACAGCAATTGCACAACTGAGGATCGCAGAAGCTAATCTACTGACTCGAACTACATTGGTTTGCCACTTAAATACAATGTTTGTCAGTCTTTGAGTTCTCTATTGTACAAATCCAGAAAAAGTTAATTCAATCCAGTTGCGGTTGCCATCTATTTGATTTTTGTTGATCAAGATAAGGGTCAGCAAAATTTGTTTCATGGAGACTTTGAAAGTTTGCTTTTGAACACTACAGAACAGTACCTTGACAAGTGGTCGACTGGGGGATGCAGCCTTTACCAGTATCTACTGATTGTGATAGTCCTTTTCACAAATCAGCTGCACTCCATTTCTCAACTTTGTTGATTTCTCTCCAGACTGTCGATGTCTGATTTCCGTTGATACCACATGTCTGGCTGACAAAGAGCTTCTGAAGGCTCTCTTCTTGGGCGTATTCCCCATCTGAATCAAACTCAAGTGAGGAGGTCTTCAGTTATGTCTTTCAACAGCAGCTGAAATACTCTGAAATACGCTCTCATTGGGATCAGTTGACATACACACATTTAATGAATGCCGAAAGCTGTGGAAGCTGTGTGAAGCGAATGTGATGACCACTACACTACAGAAACCTTGAGAAAGCACTACGGAAATCATCGTTGGAGACTTTCCCAAACTGAGCTGACGTGTGTTGCCACGTGAGGACATCACGGAAAGAACATGGTGGTCCCGTGGGCATAGAAGAGGAAAGAGCTCCCCGTCAGGGAATCGAACCCCGGTCTTCCGCGTGACAGGCGGAGATACTGTCCATTATACTAACGAGGACTGCCCTGGCATATTAGGAGGCATGGCACGAAAATATGGCAGACTGTCTGTCTATTTCAGACATTGCAAGAGGTGCACTCATTCAGAGTGAATGTCGGAGTGAATACCTACCCCAGGGGGTCCTCACTCAGATAATGAAGAAGATCATACATTTTTTCCCAGGAAAGTTACATTCGGAAAGGCCCCAACAGGCCATCTGCAACAGGAACCTTAAGATGAGGCCATGAAAATAAAGAAAGACTATCCACTTCAGGACAGGTCTCCCCCGCAAAGTGATGGCCTCAGGAAGAAAAATGCTCTTACTGTGGTCTTTCAGCAAGGATGGGATAAGTCAGGCCAAATGACTATGACAGACTATGGTCTCCAGTTTGTAAAATGCAACAGCCAGAGGTTCGGAGAAGCTAATTTACTGACTGGTACAACAATGGTTTGCCACTTCAGTACACATTTTCTCAGTCTTTGAGTTATCTGTTTAACAAATACCGAAAAAGCAGTTTGAATCCAGTTCTGGTTGTCAAAGTCCATCCATCCCATTCTTTGTTGATCAAGGCAAGGGTCAGCAAAAAGTTTCCCCATGCACACTTTAGAAGCACTGCTGTTTCCGCTCGGTTTCGAGCCGAGGACCTTTCGCGTGTTAGGCGAACTTGATGACCACTACACTACGGAAACGTTGATGAAGTAACTGAGATGGGAGATTTTCACGAAATACAACGAGCCTGGTAGCAATAAATGTGTGTTTTGACAGGAGGGAGCAAAAGGTCACATTTTCATATGAAGGACCCATGGGCACAGAAAACGAAAGAGTTTCCTATTGTGAAATGGAAGCCCAGTCTTCTGTACGAGCAGCGCGGATAGTAGTCCCTAACTTCATTAACTTTTCCAATGCATTGCCTATTGTAGTGTTTACCACTATGGATGTAATATATTTTTGACCACAAGGAGGATTTTGGGGGTGCTGTTTCCCGCTTGGAACAGCAGTAAGGAGAACTTGTCGAACTTCTCAAAGGAAGTGGGGGCACTTTTCTTCAAATAGTGAATTCATTCTCCTTAATCATATGTATTTTTTTTTCTTAACAACTGGCTTAAGTTATGCTACGTGGTGTTGTCGACAGTGTCCAGAAACATGAACGTTTGATTAGATTGCGGCGAATTTAGCTAACATTCACATTGATCTTATTGTGATGTATCAAGGTAAAAAGGTATCTATCTATCTATCTATCTATCTATCTATCTATCTATCTATCTATCTATCTATCTATCTATCTATCTGGGGTGTGTCCGATAAAGTGACTATGACACAATATGGTCTCCAGTTTGAACAGTGCAACAGCAATTGCACAACTGAGGATCGCAGAAGCTAATCTACTGACTCGAACTACATTGGTTTGCCACTTAAATACAATGTTTGTCAGTCTTTGAGTTCTCTATTGTACAAATCCAGAAAAAGTTAATTCAATCCAGTTGCGGTTGCCATCTATTTGATTTTTGTTGATCAAGATAAGGGTCAGCAAAATTTGTTTCATGGAGACTTTGAAAGTTTGCTTTTGAACACTACAGAACAGTACCTTGACAAGTGGTCGACTGGGGGATGCAGCCTTTACCAGTATCTACTGATTGTGATAGTCCTTTTCACAAATCAGCTGCACTCCATTTCTCAACTTTCTTGATTTCTCTCCAGACTGTCGATGTCTGATTTCCGTTGATACCACATGTCTGGCTGACAAAGAGCTTCTGAAGGCTCTCTTCTTGGGCGTATTCCCCATCTGAATCAAACTCAAGTGAGGAGGTCTTCAGTTATGTCTTTCAACAGCAGCTGAAATACTCTGAAATACGCTCTCATTGGGATCAGTTGACATACACACATTTAATGAATGCCGAAAGCTGTGGAAGCTGTGTGAAGCGAATGTGATGACCACTACACTACAGAAACCTTGAGAAAGCACTACGGAAATCATCGTTGGAGACTTTCCCAAACTGAGCTGACGTGTGTTGCCACGTGAGGACATCACGGAAAGAACATGGTGGTCCCGTGGGCATAGAAGAGGAAAGAGCTCCCCGTCGGGGAATCGAACCCCGGTCTTCCGCGTGACAGGCGGAGATACTGTCCATTATACTAACGAGGACTGCCCTGGCCTATTAGGAGGCATGGCACGAAAATATGGCAGACTGTCTGTCTATTTCAGACATTGCAAGAGGTGCACTCATTCAGAGTGAATGTCGGAGTGAATACCTACCCCAGGGGGTCCTCACTCAGATAATGAAGAAGATCATACATTTTTTCCCAGGAAAGTTACATTCGGAAAGGCCCCATCAGGCCATCTGCAACAGGAACCTTCAGATGAGGCCATGAAAATAAAGAAAGACTATCCACTTCAGGACAGGTCTCCCCCGCAAAGTGATGGCCTCAGGAAGAAAAATGCTCTTACTGTGGTCTTTCAGCAAGGATGGGATAAGTCAGGCCAAATGACTATGACAGACTATGGTCTCCAGTTTGTAAAATGCAACAGCCAGAGGTTCGGAGAAGCTAATTTACTGACTGGTACAACAATGGTTTGCCACTTCAGTACACATTTTCTCAGTCTTTGAGTTATCTGTTTAACAAATACCGAAAAAGCAGTTTGAATCCAGTTCTGGTTGTCAAAGTCCATCCATCCCATTCTTTGTTGATCAAGGCAAGGGTCAGCAAAAAGTTTCCCCATGCACACTTTAGAAGCACTGCTGTTTCCACTCGGTTTCGAGCCGAGGACCTTTCGCGTGTTAGGCGAACGTGATGACCACTACACTACGGAAACGTTGATGAAGTAACTGAGATGGGAGATTTTCACGAAATACAACGAGCCTGGTAGCAATAAATGTGTGTTTTGACAGGAGGGAGCAAAAGGTCACATTTTCATATGAAGGACCCATGGGCACAGAAAACGAAAGAGTTTCCTATTGTGAAATGGAAGCCCAGTCTTCTGTACGAGCAGCGCGGATAGTAGTCCCTAACTTCATTAACTTTTCCAATGCATTGCCTATTGTAGTGTTTACCACTATGGATGTAATATATTTTTGACCACAAGGAGGATTTTGGGGGTGCTGTTTCCCGCTTGGAACAGCAGTAAGGAGAACTTGTCGAACTTCTCAAAGGAAGTGGGGGCACTTTTCTTCAAATAGTGAATTCATTCTCCTTAATCATATGTATTTTTTTTTCTTAACAACTGGCTTAAGTTATGCTACGTGGTGTTGTCGACAGTGTCCAGAAACATGAACGTTTGATTAGATTGCGGCGAATTTAGCTAACATTCACATTGATCTTATTGTGATGTATCAAGGTAAAAAGGTATCTATCTATCTATCTATCTATCTGTCTATCTATCTGTCTATCTGTCTATCTATCTATCTATCTATCTATCTATCTATCTATCTATCTATCTATCTATCTATCTGGGGTGTGTCCGATAAAGTGACTATGACACAATATGGTCTCCAGTTTGAACAGTGCAACAGCAATTGCACAACTGAGGATCGCAGAAGCTAATCTACTGACTCGAACTACATTGGTTTGCCACTTAAATACAATGTTTGTCAGTCTTTGAGTTCTCTATTGTACAAATCCAGAAAAAGTTAATTCAATCCAGTTGCGGTTGCCATCTATTTGATTTTTGTTGATCAAGATAAGGGTCAGCAAAATTTGTTTCATGGAGACTTTGAAAGTTTGCTTTTGAACACTACAGAACAGTACCTTGACAAGTGGTCGACTGGGGGATGCAGCCTTTACCAGTATCTACTGATTGTGATAGTCCTTTTCACAAATCAGCTGCACTCCATTTCTCAACTTTGTTGATTTCTCTCCAGACTGTCGATGTCTGATTTCCGTTGATACCACATGTCTGGCTGACAAAGAGCTTCTGAAGGCTCTCTTCTTGGGCGTATTCCCCATCTGAATCAAACTCAAGTGAGGAGGTCTTCAGTTATGTCTTTCAACAGCAGCTGAAATACTCTGAAATACGCTCTCATTGGGATCAGTTGACATACACACATTTAATGAATGCCGAAAGCTGTGGAAGCTGTGTGAAGCGAATGTGATGACCACTACACTACAGAAACCTTGAGAAAGCACTACGGAAATCATCGTTGGAGACTTTCCCAAACTGAGCTGACGTGTGTTGCCACGTGAGGACATCACGGAAAGAACATGGTGGTCCCGTGGGCATAGAAGAGGAAAGAGCTCCCCGTCGGGGAATCGAACCCCGGTCTTCCGCGTGACAGGCGGAGATACTGTCCATTATACTAACGAGGACTGCCCTGGCCTATTAGGAGGCATGGCACCAAAATATGGCAGACTGTCTGTCTATTTCAGACATTGCAAGAGGTGCACTCATTCAGAGTGAATGTCGGAGTGAATACCTACCCCAGGGGGTCCTCACTCAGATAATGAAGAAGATCATACATTTTTTCCCAGGAAAGTTACATTCGGAAAGGCCCCATCAGGCCATCTGCAACAGGAACCTTCAGATGAGGCCATGAAAATAAAGAAAGACTATCCACTTCAGGACAGGTCTCCCCCGCAAAGTGATGGCCTCAGGAAGAAAAATGCTCTTACTGTGGTCTTTCAGCAAGGATGGGATAAGTCAGGCCAAATGACTATGACAGACTATGGTCTCCAGTTTGTAAAATGCAACAGCCAGAGGTTCGGAGAAGCTAATTTACTGACTGGTACAACAATGGTTTGCCACTTCAGTACACATTTTCTCAGTCTTTGAGTTATCTGTTTAACAAATACCGAAAAAGCAGTTTGAATCCAGTTCTGGTTGTCAAAGTCCATCCATCCCATTCTTTGTTGATCAAGGCAAGGGTCAGCAAAAAGTTTCCCCATGCACACTTTAGAAGCACTGCTGTTTCCGCTCGGTTTCGAGCCGAGGACCTTTCGCGTGTTAGGCGAACGTGATGACCACTACACTACGGAAACGTTGATGAAGTAACTGAGATGGGAGATTTTCACGAAATACAACGAGCCTGGTAGCAATAAATGTGTGTTTTGACAGGAGGGAGCAAAAGGTCACATTTTCATATGAAGGACCCATGGGCACAGAAAACGAAAGAGTTTCCTATTGTGAAATGGAAGCCCAGTCTTCTGTACGAGCAGCGCGGATAGTAGTCCCTAACTTCATTAACTTTTCCAATGCATTGCCTATTGTAGTGTTTACCACTATGGATGTAATATATTTTTGACCACAAGGAGGATTTTGGGGGTGCTGTTTCCCGCTTGGAACAGCAGTAAGGAGAACTTGTCGAACTTCTCAAAGGAAGTGAGGGCACTTTTCTTCAAATAGTGAATTCATTCTCCTTAATCATATGTATTTTTTTTTCTTAACAACTGGCTTAAGTTATGCTACGTGGTGTTGTCGACAGTGTCCAGAAACATGAATGTTTGATTAGATTGCGGCGAATTTAGCTAACATTCACATTGATCTTATTGTGATGTATCAAGGTAAAAAGGTATCTATCTATCTATCTATCTATCTATCTATCTATCTATCTATCTATCTATCTATCTATCTATCTATCTATCTATCTGGGGTGTGTCCGATAAAGTGACTATGACACAATATGGTCTCCAGTTTGAACAGTGCAACAGCAATTGCACAACTGAGGATCGCAGAAGCTAATCTACTGACTCGAACTACATTGGTTTGCCACTTAAATACAATGTTTGTCAGTCTTTGAGTTCTCTATTGTACAAATCCAGAAAAAGTTAATTCAATCCAGTTGCGGTTGCCATCTATTTGATTTTTGTTGATCAAGATAAGGGTCAGCAAAATTTGTTTCATGGAGACTTTGAAAGTTTGCTTTTGAACACTACAGAACAGTACCTTGACAAGTGGTCGACTGGGGGATGCAGCCTTTACCAGTATCTACTGATTGTGATAGTCCTTTTCACAAATCAGCTGCACTCCATTTCTCAACTTTGTTGATTTCTCTCCAGACTGTCGATGTCTGATTTCCGTTGATACCACATGTCTGGCTGACAAAGAGCTTCTGAAGGCTCTCTTCTTGGGCGTATTCCCCATCTGAATCAAACTCAAGTGAGGAGGTCTTCAGTTATGTCTTTCAACAGCAGCTGAAATACTCTGAAATACGCTCTCATTGGGATCAGTTGACATACACACATTTAATGAATGCCGAAAGCTGTGGAAGCTGTGTGAAGCGAATGTGATGACCACTACACTACAGAAACCTTGAGAAAGCACTACGGAAATCATCGTTGGAGACTTTCCCAAACTGAGCTGACGTGTGTTGCCACGTGAGGACATCACGGAAAGAACATGGTGGTCCCGTGGGCATAGAAGAGGAAAGAGCTCCCCGTCAGGGAATCGAACCCCGGTCTTCCGCGTGACAGGCGGAGATACTGTCCATTATACTAACGAGGACTGCCCTGGCATATTAGGAGGCATGGCACGAAAATATGGCAGACTGTCTGTCTATTTCAGACATTGCAAGAGGTGCACTCATTCAGAGTGAATGTCGGAGTGAATACCTACCCCAGGGGGTCCTCACTCAGATAATGAAGAAGATCATACATTTTTTCCCAGGAAAGTTACATTCGGAAAGGCCCCAACAGGCCATCTGCAACAGGAACCTTAAGATGAGGCCATGAAAATAAAGAAAGACTATCCACTTCAGGACAGGTCTCCCCCGCAAAGTGATGGCCTCAGGAAGAAAAATGCTCTTACTGTGGTCTTTCAGCAAGGATGGGATAAGTCAGGCCAAATGACTATGACAGACTATGGTCTCCAGTTTGTAAAATGCAACAGCCAGAGGTTCGGAGAAGCTAATTTACTGACTGGTACAACAATGGTTTGCCACTTCAGTACACATTTTCTCAGTCTTTGAGTTATCTGTTTAACAAATACCGAAAAAGCAGTTTGAATCCAGTTCTGGTTGTCAAAGTCCATCCATCCCATTCTTTGTTGATCAAGGCAAGGGTCAGCAAAAAGTTTCCCCATGCACACTTTAGAAGCACTGCTGTTTCCGCTCGGTTTCGAGCCGAGGACCTTTCGCGTGTTAGGCGAACTTGATGACCACTACACTACGGAAACGTTGATGAAGTAACTGAGATGGGAGATTTTCACGAAATACAACGAGCCTGGTAGCAATAAATGTGTGTTTTGACAGGAGGGAGCAAAAGGTCACATTTTCATATGAAGGACCCATGGGCACAGAAAACGAAAGAGTTTCCTATTGTGAAATGGAAGCCCAGTCTTCTGTACGAGCAGCGCGGATAGTAGTCCCTAACTTCATTAACTTTTCCAATGCATTGCCTATTGTAGTGTTTACCACTATGGATGTAATATATTTTTGACCACAAGGAGGATTTTGGGGGTGCTGTTTCCCGCTTGGAACAGCAGTAAGGAGAACTTGTCGAACTTCTCAAAGGAAGTGGGGGCACTTTTCTTCAAATAGTGAATTCATTCTCCTTAATCATATGTATTTTTTTTTCTTAACAACTGGCTTAAGTTATGCTACGTGGTGTTGTCGACAGTGTCCAGAAACATGAACGTTTGATTAGATTGCGGCGAATTTAGCTAACATTCACATTGATCTTATTGTGATGTATCAAGGTAAAAAGGTATCTATCTATCTATCTATCTATCTATCTATCTATCTATCTATCTATCTATCTATCTATCTATCTATCTATCTATCTGGGGTGTGTCCGATAAAGTGACTATGACACAATATGGTCTCCAGTTTGAACAGTGCAACAGCAATTGCACAACTGAGGATCGCAGAAGCTAATCTACTGACTCGAACTACATTGGTTTGCCACTTAAATACAATGTTTGTCAGTCTTTGAGTTCTCTATTGTACAAATCCAGAAAAAGTTAATTCAATCCAGTTGCGGTTGCCATCTATTTGATTTTTGTTGATCAAGATAAGGGTCAGCAAAATTTGTTTCATGGAGACTTTGAAAGTTTGCTTTTGAACACTACAGAACAGTACCTTGACAAGTGGTCGACTGGGGGATGCAGCCTTTACCAGTATCTACTGATTGTGATAGTCCTTTTCACAAATCAGCTGCACTCCATTTCTCAACTTTGTTGATTTCTCTCCAGACTGTCGATGTCTGATTTCCGTTGATACCACATGTCTGGCTGACAAAGAGCTTCTGAAGGCTCTCTTCTTGGGCGTATTCCCCATCTGAATCAAACTCAAGTGAGGAGGTCTTCAGTTATGTCTTTCAACAGCAGCTGAAATACTCTGAAATACGCTCTCATTGGGATCAGTTGACATACACACATTTAATGAATGCCGAAAGCTGTGGAAGCTGTGTGAAGCGAATGTGATGACCACTACACTACAGAAACCTTGAGAAAGCACTACGGAAATCATCGTTGGAGACTTTCCCAAACTGAGCTGACGTGTGTTGCCACGTGAGGACATCACGGAAAGAACATGGTGGTCCCGTGGGCATAGAAGAGGAAAGAGCTCCCCGTCAGGGAATCGAACCCCGGTCTTCCGCGTGACAGGCGGAGATACTGTCCATTATACTAACGAGGACTGCCCTGGCATATTAGGAGGCATGGCACGAAAATATGGCAGACTGTCTGTCTATTTCAGACATTGCAAGAGGTGCACTCATTCAGAGTGAATGTCGGAGTGAATACCTACCCCAGGGGGTCCTCACTCAGATAATGAAGAAGATCATACATTTTTTCCCAGGAAAGTTACATTCGGAAAGGCCCCAACAGGCCATCTGCAACAGGAACCTTAAGATGAGGCCATGAAAATAAAGAAAGACTATCCACTTCAGGACAGGTCTCCCCCGCAAAGTGATGGCCTCAGGAAGAAAAATGCTCTTACTGTGGTCTTTCAGCAAGGATGGGATAAGTCAGGCCAAATGACTATGACAGACTATGGTCTCCAGTTTGTAAAATGCAACAGCCAGAGGTTCGGAGAAGCTAATTTACTGACTGGTACAACAATGGTTTGCCACTTCAGTACACATTTTCTCAGTCTTTGAGTTATCTGTTTAACAAATACCGAAAAAGCAGTTTGAATCCAGTTCTGGTTGTCAAAGTCCATCCATCCCATTCTTTGTTGATCAAGGCAAGGGTCAGCAAAAAGTTTCCCCATGCACACTTTAGAAGCACTGCTGTTTCCGCTCGGTTTCGAGCCGAGGACCTTTCGCGTGTTAGGCAAACTTGATGACCACTACACTACGGAAACGTTGATGAAGTAACTGAGATGGGAGATTTTCACGAAATACAACGAGCCTGGTAGCAATAAATGTGTGTTTTGACAGGAGGGAGCAAAAGGTCACATTTTCATATGAAGGACCCATGGGCACAGAAAACGAAAGAGTTTCCTATTGTGAAATGGAAGCCCAGTCTTCTGTACGAGCAGCGCGGATAGTAGTCCCTAACTTCATTAACTTTTCCAATGCATTGCCTATTGTAGTGTTTACCACTATGGATGTAATATATTTTTGACCACAAGGAGGATTTTGGGGGTGCTGTTTCCCGCTTGGAACAGCAGTAAGGAGAACTTGTCGAACTTCTCAAAGGAAGTGGGGGCACTTTTCTTCAAATAGTGAATTCATTCTCCTTAATCATATGTATTTTTTTTTCTTAACAACTGGCTTAAGTTATGCTACGTGGTGTTGTCGACAGTGTCCAGAAACATGAACGTTTGATTAGATTGCGGCGAATTTAGCTAACATTCACATTGATCTTATTGTGATGTATCAAGGTAAAAAGGTATCTATCTATCTATCTATCTATCTATCTATCTATCTATCTATCTATCTATCTATCTGGGGTGTGTCCGATAAAGTGACTATGACACAATATGGTCTCCAGTTTGAACAGTGCAACAGCAATTGCACAACTGAGGATCGCAGAAGCTAATCTACTGACTCGAACTACATTGGTTTGCCACTTAAATACAATGTTTGTCAGTCTTTGAGTTCTCTATTGTACAAATCCAGAAAAAAGTTAATTCAATCCAGTTGCGGTTGCCATCTATTTGATTTTTGTTGATCAAGATAAGGGTCAGCAAAATTTGTTTCATGGAGACTTTGAAAGTTTGCTTTTGAACACTACAGAACAGTACCTTGACAAGTGGTCGACTGGGGGATGCAGCCTTTACCAGTATCTACTGATTGTGATAGTCCTTTTCACAAATCAGCTGCACTCCATTTCTCAACTTTCTTGATTTCTCTCCAGACTGTCGATGTCTGATTTCCGTTGATATCACATGTCTGGCTGACAAAGAGCTTCTGAAGGCTCTCTTCTTGGGCGTATTCCCCATCTGAATCAAACTCAAGTGAGGAGGTCTTCAGTTATGTCTTTCAACAGCAGCTGAAATACTCTGAAATACGCTCTCATTGGGATCAGTTGACATACACACATTTAATGAATGCCGAAAGCTGTGGAAGCTGTGTGAAGCGAATGTGATGACCACTACACTACAGAAACCTTGAGAAAGCACTACGGAAATCATCGTTGGAGACTTTCCCAAACTGAGCTGACGTGTGTTGCCACGTGAGGACATCACGGAAAGAACATGGTGGTCCCGTGGGCATAGAAGAGGAAAGAGCTCCCCGTCGGGGAATCGAACCCCGGTCTTCCGCGTGACAGGCGGAGATACTGTCCATTATACTAACGAGGACTGCCCTGGCCTATTAGGAGGCATGGCACCAAAATATGGCAGACTGTCTGTCTATTTCAGACATTGCAAGAGGTGCACTCATTCAGAGTGAATGTCGGAGTGAATACCTACCCCAGGGGGTCCTCACTCAGATAATGAAGAAGATCATACATTTTTTCCCAGGAAAGTTACATTCGGAAAGGCCCCATCAGGCCATCTGCAACAGGAACCTTCAGATGAGGCCATGAAAATAAAGAAAGACAATCCACTTCAGGACAGGTCTCCCCCGCAAAGTGATGGCCTCAGGAAGAAAAATGCTCTTACTGTGGTCTTTCAGCAAGGATGGGATAAGTCAGGCCAAATGACAATGACAGACTATGGTCTCCAGTTTGTAAAATGCAACAGCCAGAGGTTCGGAGAAGCTAATTTACTGACTGGTACAACAATGGTTTGCCACTTCAGTACACATTTTCTCAGTCTTTGAGTTATCTGTTTAACAAATACCGAAAAAGCAGTTTGAATCCAGTTCTGGTTGTCAAAGTCCATCCATCCCATTCTTTGTTGATCAAGGCAAGGGTCAGCAAAAAGTTTCCCCTTGCACACTTTAGAAGCACTGCTGTTTCCGCTCGGTTTCGAGCCGAGGACCTTTCGCGTGTTAGGCGAACGTGATGACCACTACACTACGGAAACGTTGATGAAGTAACTGAGATGGGAGATTTTCACGAAATACAACGAGCCTGGTAGCAATAAATGTGTGTTTTGACAGGAGGGAGCAAAAGGTCACATTTTCATATGAAGGACCCATGGGCACAGAAAACGAAAGAGTTTCCTATTGTGAAATGGAAGCCCAGTCTTCTGTACGAGCAGCGCGGATAGTAGTCCCTAACTTCATTAACTTTTCCAATGCATTGCCTATTGTAGTGTTTACCACTATGGATGTAATATATTTTTGACCACAAGGAGGATTTTGGGGGTGCTGTTTCCCGCTTGGAACAGCAGTAAGGAGAACTTGTCGAACTTCTCAAAGGAAGTGGGGGCACTTTTCTTCAAATAGTGAATTCATTCTCCTTAATCATATGTATTTTTTTTTCTTAACAACTGGCTTAAGTTATGCTACGTGGTGTTGTCGACAGTGTCCAGAAACATGAACGTTTGATTAGATTGCGGCAAATTTAGCTAACATTCACATTGATCTTATTGTGATGTATCAAGGTAAAAAGGTATCTATCTATCTATCTATCTATCTATCTATCTATCTATCTATCTATCTATCTATCTATCTATCTATCTGGGGTGTGTCCGATAAAGTGACTATGACACAATATGGTCTTCAGTTTGAACAGTGCAACAGCAATTGCACAACTGAGGATCGCAGAAGCTAATCTACTGACTCGAACTACATTGGTTTGCCACTTAAATACAATGTTTGTCAGTCTTTGAGTTCTCTATTGTACAAATCCAGAAAAAGTTAATTCAATCCAGTTGCGGTTGCCATCTATTTGATTTTTGTTGATCAAGATAAGGGTCAGCAAAATTTGTTTCATGGAGACTTTGAAAGTTTGCTTTTGAACACTACAGAACAGTACCTTGACAAGTGGTCGACTGGGGGATGCAGCCTTTACCAGTATCTACTGATTGTGATAGTCCTTTTCACAAATCAGCTGCACTCCATTTCTCAACTTTCTTGATTTCTCTCCAGACTGTCGATGTCTGATTTCCGTTGATACCACATGTCTGGCTGACAAAGAGCTTCTGAAGGCTCTCTTCTTGGGCGTATTCCCCATCTGAATCAAACTCAAGTGAGGAGGTCTTCAGTTATGTCTTTCAACAGCAGCTGAAATACTCTGAAATACGCTCTCATTGGGATCAGTTGACATACACACATTTAATGAATGCCGAAAGCTGTGGAAGCTGTGTGAAGCGAATGTGATGACCACTACACTACAGAAACCTTGAGAAAGCACTACGGAAATCATCGTTGGAGACTTTCCCAAACTGAGCTGACGTGTGTTGCCACGTGAGGACATCACGGAAAGAACATGGTGGTCCCGTGGGCATAGAAGAGGAAAGAGCTCCCCGTCGGGGAATCGAACCCCGGTCTTCCGCGTGACAGGCGGAGATACTGTCCATTATACTAACGAGGACTGCCCTGGCCTATTAGGAGGCATGGCACCAAAATATGGCAGACTGTCTGTCTATTTCAGACATTGCAAGAGGTGCACTCATTCAGAGTGAATGTCGGAGTGAATACCTACCCCAGGGGGTCCTCACTCAGATAATGAAGAAGATCATACATTTTTTCCCAGGAAAGTTACATTCGGAAAGGCCCCATCAGGCCATCTGCAACAGGAACCTTCAGATGAGGCCATGAAAATAAAGAAAGACTATCCACTTCAGGACAGGTCTCCCCCGCAAAGTGATGGCCTCAGGAAGAAAAATGCTCTTACTGTGGTCTTTCAGCAAGGATGGGATAAGTCAGGCCAAATGACTATGACAGACTATGGTCTCCAGTTTGTAAAATGCAACAGCCAGAGGTTCGGAGAAGCTAATTTACTGACTGGTACAACAATGGTTTGCCACTTCAGTACACATTTTCTCAGTCTTTGAGTTATCTGTTTAACAAATACCGAAAAAGCAGTTTGAATCCAGTTCTGGTTGTCAAAGTCCATCCATCCCATTCTTTGTTGATCAAGGCAAGGGTCAGCAAAAAGTTTCCCCATGCACACTTTAGAAGCACTGCTGTTTCCGCTCGGTTTCGAGCCGAGGACCTTTCGCGTGTTAGGCGAACGTGATGACCACTACACTACGGAAACGTTGATGAAGTAACTGAGATGGGAGATTTTCACGAAATGCAACGAGCCTGGTAGCAATAAATGTGTGTTTTGACAGGAGGGAGCAAAAGGTCACATTTTCATATGAAGGACCCATGGGCACAGAAAACGAAAGAGTTTCCTATTGTGAAATGGAAGCCCAGTCTTCTGTACGAGCAGCGCGGATAGTAGTCCCTAACTTCATTAACTTTTCCAATGCATTGCCTATTGTAGTGTTTACCACTATGGATGTAATATATTTTTGACCACAAGGAGGATTTTGGGGGTGCTGTTTCCCGCTTGGAACAGCAGTAAGGAGAACTTGTCGAACTTCTCAAAGGAAGTGGGGGCACTTTTCTTCAAATAGTGAATTCATTCTCCTTAATCATATGTATTTTTTTTTCTTAACAACTGGCTTAAGTTATGCTACGTGGTGTTGTCGACAGTGTCCAGAAACATGAACGTTTGATTAGATTGCGGCGAATTTAGCTAACATTCACATTGATCTTATTGTGATGTATCAAGGTAAAAAGGTATCTATCTATCTATCTATCTATCTATCTATCTATCTACCTATCTATCTATCTATCTATCTATCTATCTATCTATCTATCTATCTATCTATCTGGGGTGTGTCCGATAAAGTGACTATGACACAATATGGTCTTCAGTTTGAACAGTGCAACAGCAATTGCACAACTGAGGATCGCAGAAGCTAATCTACTGACTCGAACTACATTGGTTTGCCACTTAAATACAATGTTTGTCAGTCTTTGAGTTCTCTATTGTACAAATCCAGAAAAAGTTAATTCAATCCAGTTGCGGTTGCCATCTATTTGATTTTTGTTGATCAAGATAAGGGTCAGCAAAATTTGTTTCATGGAGACTTTGAAAGTTTGCTTTTGAACACTACAGAACAGTACCTTGACAAGTGGTCGACTGGGGGATGCAGCCTTTACCAGTATCTACTGATTGTGATAGTCCTTTTCACAAATCAGCTGCACTCCATTTCTCAACTTTCTTGATTTCTCTCCAGACTGTCGATGTCTGATTTCCGTTGATACCACATGTCTGGCTGACAAAGAGCTTCTGAAGGCTCTCTTCTTGGGCGTATTCCCCATCTGAATCAAACTCAAGTGAGGAGGTCTTCAGTTATGTCTTTCAACAGCAGCTGAAATACTCTGAAATACGCTCTCATTGGGATCAGTTGACATACACACATTTAATGAATGCCGAAAGCTGTGGAAGCTGTGTGAAGCGAATGTGATGACCACTACACTACAGAAACCTTGAGAAAGCACTACGGAAATCATCGTTGGAGACTTTCCCAAACTGAGCTGACGTGTGTTGCCACGTGAGGACATCACGGAAAGAACATGGTGGTCCCGTGGGCATAGAAGAGGAAAGAGCTCCCCATCGGGGAATCGAACCCCGGTCTTCCGCGTGACAGCGGAGATACTGTCCATTATACTAGCGAGGACTAACGTGGACTGCCCTGGCCTATTAGGAGGCATGGCACCAAAATATGGCAGACTGTCTGTCTATTTCAGACATTGCAAGAGGTGCACTCATTCAGAGTGAATGTCGGAGTGAATACCTACCCCAGGGGGTCCTCACTCAGATAATGAAGAAGATCATACATATTTTCCCAGGAAAGTTACATTCGGAAAGGCCCCATCAGGCCATCTGCAACAGGAACCTTCAGATGAGGCCATGAAAATAAAGAAAGACTATCCACTTCAGGACAGGTCTCCCCCGCAAAGTGATGGCCTCAGGAAGACAAATGCTCTTACTGTGGTCTTTCAGCAAGGATGGGATAAGTCAAGCCAAATGACTATGACAGACTATGGTCTCCAGTTTGTAAAATGCAACAGCCAGAGGTTCGGAGAAGCTAATTTACTGACTGGTACAACAATGGTTTGCCACTTCAGTACACATTTTCTCAGTCTTTGAATTATCTG
>NW_028154632.1:0-78000 GCF_963457635.1 Microchirus variegatus | reverse complement strand
AAAATATTCTTCAAGAGATATGCAAATATATTCAACGGTTTCTTGTTCAGGGCATGCTTGACTATGACTGTGTACAATTTCAAGACATTCCAAGATACTTGGAATGTCCAAGTGCATGGATCGCTTTCCGGATTTTAAAAAGTTCATTAAAAATATTCTTCAAGAGATATGCAAATATATTCAACGGTTTCTTGTTCAGGGCATGCTTGACTATGACTGTGTACAATTTCAAGACATTCCAAGATACTTTTGGGGTCTTTTTTGACGAAAAAGTTAAGTCACTGCCTAAGTGCATGGATCGCTTTCCGGATTTTCAAAAATTCATTAAAAATATTATTCAAGAGATATGCAAATATATTCAACAAGTTCTTGTTCAGGGCATGCTTGACTATGACTGTGTACAATTTCAAGACATTCCAAGATACTTTTGGGGTCTTTTTTGAATAAAAAGTTAAGTCACTGCCTAAGTGCACAGACTTTCATCATTTTCAAAAATTCATTAAAAATATTCCTTAAGAGATATGCAAATATATTCAACGGATTCTTGTTCAGAGCGTCGTTGACTATGACTGAGTACAATTTCAAGACATTCCAACATACTTGGAATGTCCAAGTGCATGGATCGCTTTTCGGATTTTAAAAATTCATTAAAAATATTCTTCAAGAGATATGCAAATATATTCAACGGATTCTTGTTTAGGGCATGCTTGACTATGACTGTGTACAATTTCAAGACATTCCAAGATACTTTTGGGGTCTTTTTTGACGAAAAAGTTAAGTCACTGCCTAAGTGCATTGATCGCTTTCTTGATTTTCAAAAATTCATTAAAAATATTCCTTAAGCGATATGCAAATATTTTCAACGGATTCTTGTTCAGGGCGTCGTTGACTATGACTGAGTACAATTTAAAGACATTCCAACATACTTGGAATGTCCAAGTGCATGGATCGCTTTCCTGATTTTCAAAAGTTCATTAAAAATATTCTTCAAGAGATATGCAAATATATTCAACGGATTCTTGTTCAGGGCATGCTTGACTATGACTGTGTACAATTTCAAGACATTCCAAGATACTTTTGGGGTCTTTTTTGAATAAAAAGTTAAGTCACTGCCTAAGTGCACAGACTTTCCTCATTTTCAAAAATTCATTAAAAATATTCCTTAAGAGATATGCAAATATTTTCAATTGATTCTTGTTCAGAGCGTCTTTGACTATGACTGAGTACAATTTCAAGACATTCCAACATACTTGGAATGTCCAAGTGCATGGATCGCTTTTCGGACTTTCAAAAATTCATTAAAAATATTCTTCAAGAGATATGCAAATATATTCAACGGATTCTTGTTCAGGGCATGCTTGACTATGACTGTGTACAATTTCAAGACATTCCAAGATACTTTTGGGGTCTTTTTTGACGAAAAAGTTAAGTCACTGCCTAAGTGCATGGATCGCTTTCCTGATTTTCAAAAATTCATTAAAAATATTCCTTAAGAGATATGCAAATATTTTTAACGGATTCTTGTTCAGGGCGTCGTTGACTATGACTGAGTACAATTTCAAGACATTCCAACATACTTGGAATGTCCAAGTGCATGGATCGCTTTCCTGATTTTCAAAAGTTCATTAAAAATATTCTTCAAGAGATATGCAAATATATTCAACGGATTCTTGTTCAGGGCATGCTTGACTATGACTGTGTACAATTTCAAGACATTCCAAGATACTTTTGGGGTCTTTTTTGACGAAAAAGTTAAGTCACTGCCTAAGTGCATGGATCGCTTTCCTGATTTTCAAAAATTCATTAAAAATATTCCTTAAGCGATATGCAAATATTTTCAACGGATTCTTGTTCAGGGCGTCGTTGACTATGACCGAGTACAATTTCAAGACATTCCAACATACTTTGAATGTCCAAGTACATGGATCGCTTTCCTGATTTTCAAAAGTTCATTAAAAATATTCTTCAAGAGATATGCAAATATATTCAACGGATTCTTGTTCAGGGCATGCTTGACTATGACTGTGTACAATTTCAAGACATTCCAAGATACTTTTGGGGTCTTTTTTGACAAAAAAGTTAAGTCACTGCCTAAGTGCACAGACTTTCCTCATTTTCAAAAATTCATTCAAAATATTCCTTAAGAGATATGCAAATATTTTCAATTGATTCTTGTTCAGAGCGTCGTTGACTATAACTGAGTACAATTTCAAGACATTCCAACATACTTGGAATGTCCAAGTGCATGGATCGCTTTTCGGATTTTCAAAAATTCATTAAAAATATTCTTCAAGAGATATGCAAATATATTCAATGGATTCTTGTTCAGGGCATGCTTGACTATGACTGTGTACAATTTCAAGACATTCCAAGATACTTTTGGGGTCTTTTTTGACGAAAAAGTTAAGTCACTGCCTAAGTGCATGGATCGCTTTCCGGATTTTAAAAAGTTCATTAAAAATATTCTTCAAGAGATATGCAAATATATTCAACGGTTTCTTGTTCAGGGCATGCTTGACTATGACTGTGTACAATTTCAAGACATTCCAAGATACTTTTGGGGTCTTTTTTGACGAAAAAGTTAAGTCACTGCCTAAGTGCATGGATCGCTTTCTGGATTTTCAAAAATTCATTAAAAATATTATTCAAGAGATATGCAAATATATTCAACAGGTTCTTGTTCAGGGCATGCTTGACTATGACTGTGTACAATTTCAAGACATTCCAAGATACTTTTGGGGTCTTTTTTGAATAAAAAGTTAAGTCACTGCCTAAGTGCACAGACTTTCATTTTCAAAAATTCATTAAAAATATTCCTTAAGAGATATACAAATATTTTCAATTGATTCTTGTTCAGAGCGTCGTTGACTATGACTGAGTACAATTTCAAGACATTCCAACATACTTGGAATGTCCAAGTGCATGGATCGCTTTTCGGATTTTCAAAAATTCATTAAAAATATTCTTCAAGAGATATGCAAATATATTCAACGGATTCTTGTTAAGGGCATGCTTGACTATGACTGTGTACAATTTCAAGACATTCCAAGATACTTTTGGGGTCTTTTTTGACGAAAAAGTTAAGTCACTGCCTAAGTGCATGGATCGCTTTCTTGATTTTCAAAAATTCATTAAAAATATTCCTTAAGCGATATGCAAATATTTTCAACGGATTCTTGTTCAGGGCGTCGTTGACTATGACTGAGTACAATTTAAAGACATTCCAACATACTTGGAATGTCCAAGTGCATGGATCGCTTTCCTGATTTTCAAAAGTTCATTAAAAATATTCTTCAAGAGATATGCAAATATATTCAACGGATTCTTGTTCAGGGCATGCTTGACTATGACTGTGTACAATTTCAAGACATTCCAAGATACTTTTGGGGTCTTTTTTGACGAAAAAGTTAAGTCACTGCCTAAGTGCACAGACTTTCCTCATTTTCAAAAATTCATTAAAAATATTCCTTAAGAGATATGCAAATATTTTCAATTGATTCTTGTTCGGAGCGTCGTTGACTATGACTGAGTACAATTTCAAGACATTCCAACATACTTGGAATGTCCAAGTGCATGGATCGCTTTTCGGATTTTCAAAAATTCATTAAAAATATTCTTCAAGAGATATGCAAATATTTTCAACGGATTCTTGTTCAGGGCGTCGTTGACTATGACTGAGTACAATTTCAAGACATTCCAACATACTTGGAATGTCCAAGTGCATGGATCGCTTTCCGGATTTTCAAAAGTTCATTAAAAATATTCTTCAAGAGATATGCAAATATATTCAACGGTTTCTTGTTCAGGGCATGCTTGACTATGACTGTGTACAATTTCAAGACATTCCAAGATACTTTTGGGGTCTTTTTTGACGAAAAAGTTAAGTCACTGCCTAAGTGCATGGATCGCTTTCCTGATTTTCAAAAATTCATTAAAAATATTCCTTAAGCGATATGCAAATATTTTCAACGGATTCTTGTTCAGGGCGTCGTTGACTATGACTGAGTACAATTTCAAGACATTCCAACATACTTGGAATGTCCAAGTGCATGGATCGCTTTCCTGATTTTCAAAAGTTCATTAAAAATATTCTTCAAGAGATATGCAAATATATTCAACGGATTCTTGTTCAGGGCATGCTTGACTATGACTGTGTACAATTTCAAGACATTCCAAGATACTTTTGGGGTCTTTTTTGACAAAAAAGTTAAGTCACTGCCTAAGTGCATGGATCGCTTTCCTGATTTTCAAAAATTCATTTAAAATATTCCTGAAGCGATATGCAAATATTTTCAACGGATTCTTGTTCAGGGCGTCGTTGACTATGACTGAGTACAATTTCAAGACATTCCAATATACTTGGAATGTCCAAGTGCATGGATCGCTTTCCTGATTTTCAAAAGTTCATTAAAAATATTCTTCAAGAGATATGCAAATATATTCAACGGATTCTTGTTCAGGGCATGCTTGACTATGACTGTGTACAATTTCAAGACATTCCAAGATACTTTTGGGGTCTTTTTTTGAATAAAAAGTTAAGTCACTGCCGAAGTGCACAGACTTTCCTCATTTTCAAAAATTCATTAAAAATATTCCTTAAGAGATATGCAAATATTTTCAATTGATTCTTGTTCAGGGCGTCGTTGACTATGACTGAGTAAAATTTCAAGACATTCCAACATACTTGGAATGTCCAAGTGCATGGATCGCTTTTCGGATTTTCAAAAATTCATTAAAAATATTCTTCAAGAGATATGCAAATATATTCAACGGATTCTTGTTCAGGGCATGCTTGACTATGACTGTGTACAATTTCAAGACATTCCAAGATACTTTTGGGGTCTTTTTTGACGAAAAAGTTAAGTCACTGCCTAAGTGCATGGATCGCTTTCCTGATTTTCAGAAATTCTTTAAAAATATTCCTTAAACGATATGCAAATATTTTCAACGGATTCTTGTTCAGGGCGTCGTTGACTATGACTGAGTACAATTTCAAGACATTCCAACATACTTGGAATGTCCAAGTGCATGGATCGCTTTCCTGATTTTCAAAAGTTCATTAAAAATATTCTTCAAGAGATATGCAAATATATTCAACGGATTCTTGTTCAGGGCATGCTTGACTATGACTGTGTACAATTTCAAGACATTCCAAGATACTTTTGGGGTCTTTTTTGAATAAAAAGTTAAGTCACTGCCTAAGTGCACAGACTTTCCTCATTTTCAAAAATTCATTAAAAATATTCCTTAAGAGATATGCAAATATTTTCAATTGATTCTTGTTCAGGGCGTCGTTGACTATGACTGAGTACAATTTCAAGACATTCCAACATACTTGGAATGTCCAAGTGCATGGATCGCTTTTTGGATTTTCAAAAATTCATTAAAAATATTCTTCAAGAGATATGCAAATATATTCAACGGATTCTTGTTCAGGGCATGCTTGACTATGACTGTGTACAATTTCAAGACATTCCAAGATACTTTTGGGGTCTTTTTTGACAAAAAAGTTAAGTCACTGCCTAAGTGCATGGACCGCTTTCCTGATTTTAAAAAATTCATTAAAAATATTCCTTAAGCGATATGCAAATATTTTCAACGGATTCTTGTTCAGGGCGTCGTTGACTATGACTGAGTACAATTTCAAGACATTCCAACATACTTGGAATGTCCAAGTGCATGGATCGCTTTCTGGATTTTCAAAAATTCATTAAAAATATTCTTCAAGAGATATGCAAATATATTCAACGGATTCTTGTTCAGGGCATGCTTGACTATGACTGTGTACAATTTCAAGACATTCCAAGATACTTTTGGGGTCTTTTTTGACAAAAAAGTTAAGTCACTGCCTAAGTGCATGGATCGCTTTCCTGATTTTCAAAAATTCATTAAAAATATTCCTTAAGCGATATGCAAATATTTTCAACGGATTCTTGTTCAGGGCGTCGTTGACTATGACTGAGTACAATTTCAAGACATTCCAACATACTTGGAATGTCCAAGTGCATGGATCGCTTTCCTGATTTTCAAAAGTTCATTAAAAATATTCTTCAAGAGATATGCAAATATATTCAACGGATTCTTGTTCAGGGCATGCTTGACTATGACTGTGTACAATTTCAAGACATTCCAAGATACTTTTGGGGTCTTTTTTGAATAAAAAGTTAAGTCACTGCCAAAGTGCACAGACTTTCCTCATTTTCAAAAATTCATTAAAAATATTCCTTAAGAGATATGCAAATATTTTCAATTGATTCTTGTTCAGGGCGTTGTTGACTATGACTGAGTACAATTTCAAGACATTCCAACATACTTGGAATGTCCAAGTGCATGGATCGCTTTCCGGATTTTCAAAAATTCATTAAAAATATTCTTCCAGAGATATGCAAATATATTCAACGGTTTCTTGTTCAGGGCATGCTTGACTATGACTGTGTACAATTTCAAGACATTCCAAGATACTTTTGGGGTCTTTTTTGACGAAAAAGTTAAGTCACTGCCTAAGTGCATGGATCGCTTTCCGGATTTTCAAAAATTCATTAAAAATATTCTTCAAGAGATATGCAAATATATTCAACGGATTCTTGTTCAGGGCATGCTTGACTATGACTGTGTACAATTTCAAGACATTCCAAGATACTTTTGGGGTCTTTTTTGACGAAAAAGTTAAGTCACTGCCTAAGTGCATGGATCGCTTTCCTGATTTTCAGAAATTCTTTAAAAATATTCCTTAAACGATATGCAAATATTTTCAACGGATTCTTGTTCAGGGCGTCGTTGACTATGACTGAGTACAATTTCAAGACATTCCAACATACTTGGAATGTCCAAGTGCATGGATCGCTTTCCTGATTTTCAAAAGTTCATTAAAAATATTCTTCAAGAGATATGCAAATATATTCAACGGATTCTTGTTCAGGGCATGCTTGACTATGACTGTGTACAATTTCAAGACATTCCAAGATACTTTTGGGTTCTTTTTTGAATAAAAAGTTAAGTCACTGCCGAAGTGCACAGACTTTTCTCATTTTCAAAAATTCATTAAAAATATTCCTTAAGAGATATGCAAACATTTTCAATTGATTCTTGTTCAGGGCGTCGTTGACTATGACTGAGTACAATTTCAAGACATTCCAACATACTTGGAATGTCCAAGTGCATGGATCGCTTTTCGGATTTTCAAAAATTCATTAAAAATATTCTTCAAGAGATATGCAAATATATTCAACGGTTTCTTGTTCAGGGCATGCTTGACTATGACTGTGTACAATTTCAAGACATTCCAAGATACTTTTGGGGTCTTTTTTGACGAAAAAGTTAAGTCACTGTCTAAGTGCATGGATCGCTTTCCTGATTTTTTAAAAAATTCATTAAAAATATTCCTTAAGCGATATGCAAATATTTTCAACGGATTCTTGTTCAGGGCGTCGTTGACTATGACTGAGTACAATTTCAAGACATTCCAACATACTTGGAATGTCCAAGTGCATGGATCGCTTTCCGGATTTTCAAAAGTTCATTAAAAATATTCTTCAAGAGATATGCAAATATATTCAACGGATTCTTGTTCAGGGCATGCTTGACTATGACTGTGTACAATTTCAAGACATTCCAAGATACTTTTGGGGTCTTTTTTGAATAAAAAGTTAAGTCACTGCCTAAGTGCACAGACTTTCCTCATTTTCAAAAATTCATTAAAAATATTCCTTAAGAGATATGCAAATATTTTCAATGGATTCTTGTTCAGGGCGTTGTTGACTATGACTGAGTACAATTTCAAGACATTCCAACATACTTGGAATGTCCAAGTGCATGGATCGCTTTCCGGATTTTCAAAAATTCATTAAAAATATTCTTCCAGAGATATGCAAATATATTCAACGGATTCTTGTTCAGGGCATGCTTGACTATGACTGTGTACAATTTCAAGACATTCAAAGATACTTTTGGGGTCTTTTTTGACGAAAAAGTTAAGTCACTGCCTAAGTGCATGGATCGCTTTCCTGATTTTCAGAAATTCTTTAAAAATATTCCTTAAACGATATGCAAATATTTTCAACGGATTCTTGTTCAGGGCATCGTTGACTATGACTGAGTACAATTTCAAGACATTCCAACATACTTGGAATGTCCAAGTGCATGGATCGCTTTCCTGATTTTCAAAAGTTCATTAAAAATATTCTTCAAGAGATATGCAAATATATTCAACGGATTCTTGTTCAGGGCATGCTTGACTATGACTGTGTACAATTTCAAGACATTCCAAGATACTTTTGGGGTCTTTTTTGAATAAAAAGTTAAGTCACTGCCTAAGTGCACAGACTTTCCTCATTTTCAAAAATTCATTAAAAATATTCCTTAAGAGATATGCAAATATTTTCAATTGATTCTTGTTCAGGGCGTCGTTGACTATGACTGAGTACAATTTCAAGACATTCCAACATACTTGGAATGTCCAAGTGCATGGATCGCTTTTCGGATTTTCAAAAATTCATTAAAAATATTCTTCAAGAGATATGCAAATATATTCAACGGATTCTTGTTCAGGGCATGCTTGACTATGACTGTGTACAATTTCAAGACATTCCAAGATACTTTTGGGGTCTTTTTTGAATAAAAAGTTAAGTCACTGCCTAAGTGCATGGATCGCTTTCCTGATTTTCAAAAATTCATTAAAAATATTCCTTAAGCGATTTGCAAATATTTTCAACGGATTCTTGTTCAGGGCGTCGTTGACTATGACTGAGTACAATTTCAAGACATTCCAACATACTTGGAATGTCCAAGTGCATGGATCGCTTTCCTGATTTTCAAAAGTTCATTAAAAATATTCTTCAAGAGATATGCAAATATATTCAACGGATTCTTGTTCAGGGCATGCTTGACTATGACTGTGTACAATTTCAAGACATTCCAAGATACTTTTGGGGTCTTTTTTGAATAAAAAGTTAAGTCACTGCCTAAGTGCACAGACTTTCCTCATTTTCAAAAATTCATTAAAAATATTCCTTAAGAGATATGCAAATATTTTCAATTGATTCTTGTTCAGGGCGTCGTTGACTATGACTGAGTACAATTTCAAGACATTCCAACATACTTGGAATGTCCAAGTGCATGGATCGCTTTTCGGATTTTCAAAAATTCATTAAAAATATTCTTCAAGAGATATGCAAATATATTCAACGGATTCTTGTTCAGGGCATGCTTGACTATGACTGTGTACAATTTCAAGACATTCCAAGATACTTTTGGGGTCTTTTTTGACAAAAAAGTTAAGTCACTGCCTAAGTGCATGGATCGCTTTCCTGATTTTCAAAAATTCATTAAAAATATTCCTTAAGCGATATGCAAATATTTTCAACGGATTCTTGTTCAGGGCGTCGTTGACTATGACTGAGTACAATTTCAAGACATTCCAACATACTTGGAATGTCCAAGTGCATGGATCGCTTTCCTGATTTTCAAAAGTTCATTAAAAATATTCTTCAAGAGATATGCAAATATATTCAACGGATTCTTGTTCAGGGCATGCTTGACTATGACTGTGTACAATTTCAAGACATTCCAAGATACTTTTGGGGTCTTTTTTGAATAAAAAGTTAAGTCACTGCCTAAGTGCATGGATCGCTTTCCTGATTTTCAAAAATTCATTAAAAATATTCCTTAAGCGATATGCAAATATTTTCAACGGATTCTTGTTCAGGGCGTCGTTGACTATGACTGAGTACAATTTCAAAACATTCCAACATACTTGGAATGTCCAAGTGCATGGATCGCTTTCCTGATTTTCAAAAGTTCATTAAAAATATTCTTCAAGAGATATGCAAATATATTCAACGGATTCTTGTTCAGGGCATGCTTGACTATGACTGTGTACAATTTCAAGACATTCCAAGATACTTTTGGGGTCTTTTTTGAATAAAAAGTTAAGTCACTGCCTAAGTGCACAGACTTTCCTCATTTTCAAAAATTCATTAAAAATATTCCTTAAGAGATATGCAAATATTTTCAATGGATTCTTGTTCAGGGCGTTGTTGACTATGACTGAGTACAATTTCAAGACATTCCAACATACTTGGAATGTCCAAGTGCATGGATCGCTTTCCGGATTTTCAAAAATTCATTAAAAATATTCTTCAAAAGATATGCAAATATATTCAACGGATTCTTGTTCAGGGCATGCTTGACTATGACTGTGTACAATTTCAAGACATTCCAAGATACTTTTGGGGTCTTTTTTGACGAAAAAGTTAAGTCACTGCCTAAGTGCATGGATCGCTTTCCTGATTTTCAGAAATTCTTTAAAAATATTCCTTAAACGATATGCAAATATTTTCAACGGATTCTTGTTCAGGGCGTCGTTGACTATGACTGAGTACAATTTCAAGACATTCCAACATACTTGGAATGTCCAAGTGCATGGATCGCTTTCCTGATTTTCAAAAGTTCATTAAAAATATTCTTCAAGAGATATGCAAATATATTCAACGGATTCTTGTTCAGGGCATGCTTGACTATGACTGTGTACAATTTCAAGACATTCCAAGATACTTTTGGGGTCTTTTTTGACGAAAAAGTTAGGTCACTGCCTAAGTGCATGGATCGCTTTCCTGATTTTCAGAAATTCTTTAAAAATATTCCTTAAACGATATGCAAATATTTTCAACGGATTCTTGTTCAGGGCGTCGTTGACTATGACTGAGTACAATTTCAAGACATTCCAACATACTTGGAATGTCCAAGTGCATGGATCGCTTTCCTGATTTTCAAAAATTCATTAAAAATATTCCTTAAGCGATATGCAAATATTTTCAACGGATTCTTGTTCAGGGCGTCGTTGACTATGACTGAGTACAATTTCAAGACATTCCAACATACTTGGAATGTCCAAGTGCATGGATCCCTTTCCGGATTTTCAAAAATTCATTAAAAATATTCTTCAAGAGATATGCAAATATATTCAACGGATTCTTGTTCAGGGCATGCTTGACTATGACTGTGTACAATTTCAAGACATTCCAAGATACTTTTGGGGTCTTTTTTGACGAAAAAGTTAAGTCACTGCCTAAGTGCATGGATCGCTTTCCTGATTTTCAAAAATTCATTAAAAATATTCCTTAAGCGATATGCAAATATTTTCAACGGATTCTTGTTCAGGGCGTCGTTGACTATGACTGAGTACAATTTCAAGACATTCCAACATACTTGGAATGTCCAAGTGCATGGATCGCTTTCCTGATTTTCAAAAGTTCATTAAAAATATTCTTCAAGAGATATGCAAATATGTTCAACGGATTCTTGTTCAGGGCATGCTTGACTATGACTGTGTACAATTTCAAGACATTCCAAGATACTTTTGGGGTCTTTTTTGAATAAAAAGTTAAATCACTGCCTAAGTGCATGGATCGCTTTCCTGATTTTCAAAAATTCATTAAAAATATTCCTTAAGCGATATGCAAATATTTTCAACGGATTCTTGTTCAGGGCGTCGTTGACTATGACTGAGTACAATTTCAAAACATTCCAACATACTTGGAATGTCCAAGTGCATGGATCGCTTTCCGGATTTTCAAAAATTCATTAAAAATATTCTTCAAAAGATATGCAAATATATTCAACGGATTCTTGTTCAGGGCATGCTTGACTATGACTGTGTACAATTTCAAGACATTCCAAGATACTTTTGGGGTCTTTTTTGACGAAAAAGTTAAGTCACTGCCTAAGTGCATGGATCGCTTTCCTGATTTTCAGAAATTCTTTAAAAATATTCCTTAAACGATATGCAAATATTTTCAACGGATTCTTGTTCAGGGCGTCGTTGACTATGACTGAGTACAATTTCAAGACATTCCAACATACTTGGAATGTCCAAGTGCATGGATCGCTTTCCTGATTTTCAAAAGTTCATTAAAAATATTCTTCAAGAGATATGCAAATATATTCAACGGATTCTTGTTCAGGGCATGCTTGACTATGACTGTGTACAATTTCAAGACATTCCAAGATACTTTTGGGGTCTTTTTTGACGAAAAAGTTAGGTCACTGCCTAAGTGCATGGATCGCTTTCCTGATTTTCAGAAATTCTTTAAAAATATTCCTTAAACGATATGCAAATATTTTCAACGGATTCTTGTTCAGGGCGTCGTTGACTATGACTGAGTACAATTTCAAGACATTCCAACATACTTGGAATGTCCAAGTGCATGGATCGCTTTCCTGATTTTCAAAAATTCATTAAAAATATTCCTTAAGCGATATGCAAATATTTTCAACGGATTCTTGTTCAGGGCGTCGTTGACTATGACTGAGTACAATTTCAAGACATTCCAACATACTTGGAATGTCCAAGTGCATGGATCCCTTTCCGGATTTTCAAAAATTCATTAAAAATATTCTTCAAGAGATATGCAAATATATTCAACGGATTCTTGTTCAGGGCATGCTTGACTATGACTGTGTACAATTTCAAGACATTCCAAGATACTTTTGGGGTCTTTTTTGACGAAAAAGTTAAGTCACTGCCTAAGTGCATGGATCGCTTTCCTGATTTTCAAAAATTCATTAAAAATATTCCTTAAGCGATATGCAAATATTTTCAACGGATTCTTGTTCAGGGCGTCGTTGACTATGACTGAGTACAATTTCAAGACATTCCAACATACTTGGAATGTCCAAGTGCATGGATCGCTTTCCTGATTTTCAAAAGTTCATCAAAAATATTCTTCAAGAGATATGCAAATATATTCAACGGATTCTTGTTCAGGGCATGCTTGACTATGACTGTGTACAATTTCAAGACATTCCAAGATACTTTTGGGGTCTTTTTTGAATAAAAAGTTAAGTCACTGCCTAAGTGCACAGACTTTCCTCATTTTCAAAAATTCATTAAAAATATTCCTTAAGAGATATGCAAATATTTTCAATTGATTCTTGTTCAGGGCGTCGTTGACTATGACTGAGTACAATTTCAAGACATTCCAACATACTTGGAATGTCCAAGTGCATGGATCGCTTTTCGGATTTTCAAAAATTCATTAAAAATATTCTTCAAGAGATATGCAAATATATTCAACGGATTCTTGTTCAGGGCATGCTTGACTATGACTGTGTACAATTTCAAGACATTCCAAGATACTTTTGGGGTCTTTTTTGAATAAAAAGTTAAGTCACTGCCTAAGTGCATGGATCGCTTTCCTGATTTTCAAAAATTCATTAAAAATATTCCTTAAGCGATATGCAAATATTTTCAACGGATTCTTGTTCAGGGCGTCGTTGACTATGACTGAGTACAATTTCAAAACATTCCAACATACTTGGAATGTCCAAGTGCATGGATCGCTTTCCTGATTTTCAAAAGTTCATTAAAAATATTCTTCAAGAGATATGCAAATATATTCAACGGATTCTTGTTCAGGGCATGCTTGACTATGACTGTGTACAATTTCAAGACATTCCAAGATACTTTTGGGGTCTTTTTTGAATAAAAAGTTAAGTCACTGCCTAAGTGCACAGACTTTCCTCATTTTCAAAAATTCATTAAAAATATTCCTTAAGAGATATGCAAATATTTTCAATTGATTCTTGTTCAGGGCGTCGTTGACTATGACTGAGTACAATTTCAAGACATTCCAACATACTTGGAATGTCCAAGTGCATGGATCGCTTTTCGGATTTTCAAAAATTCATTAAAAATATTCTTCAAGAGATATGCAAATATATTCAACGGATTCTTGTTCAGGGCATGCTTGACTATGACTGTGTACAATTTCAAGACATTCCAAGATACTTTTGGGGTCTTTTTGAATAAAAAGTTAAGTCACTGCCTAAGTGCATGGATCGCTTTCCTGATTTTCAAAAATTCATTAAAAATATTCCTTAAGCGATATGCAAATATTTTCAACGGATTCTTGTTCAGGGCGTCGTTGACTATGACTGAGTACAATTTCAAGACATTCCAACATACTTGGAATGTCCAAGTGCATGGATCGCTTTCCTGATTTTCAAAAGTTCATTAAAAATATTCTTCAAGAGATATGCAAATATATTCAACGGATTCTTGTTCAGGGCATGCTTGACTATGACTGTGTACAATTTCAAGACATTCCAAGATACTTTTGGGGTCTTTTTTGAATAAAAAGTTAAGTCACTGCCTAAGTGCACAGACTTTCCTCATTTTCAAAAATTCATTAAAAATATTCCTTAAGAGATATGCAAATATTTTCAATGGATTCTTGTTCAGGGTGTTGTTGACTATAACTGAGTACAATTTCAAGACATTCCAACATACTTGGAATGTCCAAGTGCATGGATCGCTTTCCGGATTTTCAAAAATTCATTAAAAATATTCTTCAAGAGATATGCAAATATATTCAACGGATTCTTGTTCAGGGCATGCTTGACTATGACTGTGTACAATTTCAAGACATTCCAAGATACTTTTGGGGTCTTTTTTGAAGAAAAAGTTAAGTCACTGCCTAAGTGCATGGATCGCTTTCCTGATTTTCAGAAATTCTTTAAAAATATTCCTTAAACGATATGCAAATATTTTCAACGGATTCTTGTTCAGGGCGTCGTTGACTATGACTGAGTACAATTTCAAGACATTCCAACATACTTGGAATGTCCAAGTGCATGGATCGCTTTCCTGATTTTCAAAAGTTCATTAAAAATATTCTTCAAGAGATATGCAAATATATTCAACGGATTCTTGTTCAGGGCATGCTTGACTATGACTGTGTACAATTTCAAGACATTCCAAGATACTTTTGGGGTCTTTTTTGAATAAAAATTTAAGTCACTGCCTAAGTGCACAGACTTTCCTCATTTTCAAAAATTCATTAAAAATATTCCTTAAGAGATATGCAAATATTTTCAAATTGATTCTTGTTCAGGGCGTCGTTGACTATGACTGAGTACAATTTCAAGACATTCCAACATACTTGGAATGTCCAAGTGCATGGATCGCTTTTCGGATTTTCAAAAATTCATTAAAAATATTCTTCAAGAGATATGCAAATATATTCAACGGATTCTTGTTCAGGGCATGCTTGACTATGACTGTGTACAATTTCAAGACATTCCAAGATACTTTTGGGGTCTTTTTTGACAAAAAAGTTAAGTCACTGCCTCAGTGCATGGATTGCTTTCCTGATTTTCAAAAATTCATTAAAAATATTCCTTAAGCGATATGCAAATATTTTCAACGGATTCTTGTTCAGGGCGTCGTTGACTATGACTGAGTACAATTTCAAGACATTCCAACATACTTGGAATGTCCAAGTGCATGGATCGCTTTCCTGATTTTCAAAAGTTCATTAAAAATATTCTTCAAGAGATATGCAAATATATTCAACGGATTCTTGTTCAGGGCATGCTTGACTATGACTGTGTACAATTTCAAGACATTCCAAGATACTTTTGGGGTCTTTTTTGACAAAAAAGTTAAGTCACTGCCTAAGTGCACAGACTTTCCTCATTTTCAAAAATTCATTAAAAATATTCCTTAAGAGATATGCGAATATTTTCAATTGATTCTTGTTCAGGGCGTCGTTGACTATGACTGAGTACAATTTAAAGACATTCCAACATACTTGGAATGTCCAAGTGCATGGATCGCTTTTCGGATTTTCAAAAATTCATTAAAAATATTCTTCAAGAGATATGCAAATATATTCAACGGATTCTTGTTCAGGGCATGCTTGACTATGACTGTGTACAATTTCAAGACATTCCAAGATACTTTTGGGGTCTTTTTTGACAAAAAAGTTAAGTCACTGCCTAAGTGCATGGATCGCTTTCCTGATTTTCAAAAATTCATTAAAAATATTCCTTAAGCGATATGCAAATATTTTCAACGGATTCTTGTTCAGGGCGTCGTTGACTATGACTGAGTACAATTTCAAGACATTCCAACATACTTGGAATGTCCAAGTGCATGGATCGCTTTCCTGATTTTCAAAAGTTCATTAAAAATATTCTTCAAAAGATATGCAAATATATTCAACGGATTCTTGTTCAGGGCATGCTTGACTATGACTGTGTACAATTTCAAGACATTCCAAGATACTTTTGGGGTCTTTTTTGAATAAAAAGTTAAGTCACTGCCTAAGTGCACAGACTTTCCTCATTTTCAAAAATTCATTAAAAATATTCCTTAAGAGATATGCAAATATTTTCAATTGATTCTTGTTCAGGGCGTCGTTGACTATGACTGAGTACAATTTCAAGACATTCCAACATACTTGGAATGTCCAAGTGCATGGATCGCTTTTCGGATTTTCAAAAATTCATTAAAAATATTTTTCAAGAGATATGCAAATATATTCAACGGATTCTTGTTCAGGGCATGCTTGACTATGACTGTGTACAATTTCAAGACATTCCAAGATACTTTTGGGGTCTTTTTTGACAAAAAAGTTAAGTCACTGCCTAAGTGCATGGATCGCTTTCCTGATTTTCAAAAATTCATTAAAAATATTCCTTAAGCGATATGCAAATATTTTCAACGGATTCTTGTTCAGGGCGTCGTTGACTATGACTGAGTACAATTTCAAGACATTCCAACATACTTGGAATGTCCAAGTGCATGGATCGCTTTCCTGATTTTCAAAAGTTCATTAAAAATATTCTTCAAGAGATATGCAAATATATTCAACGGATTCTTGTTCAGGGCATGCTTGACTATGACTGTGTACAATTTCAAGACATTCCAAGATACCTTTGGGGTATTTTTTGAATAAAAAGTTAAGTCACTGCCTAAGTGCACAGACTTTCATCATTTTCAAAAATTCATTTAAAATATTCCTTAAGAGATATGCAAATATTTTCAATGGATTCTTGTTCAGGGCGTCGTTGACTATGACCGAGTACAATTTCAAGACATTCCAACATACTTGGAATGTCCAAGTGCATGGATCGCTTTCCTGATTTTCAAAAGTTCATTAAAAATATTCTTCAAGAGATATGCAAATATATTCAACGGATTCTTGTTCAGGGCATGCTTGACTATGACTGTGTACAATTTCAAGACATTCCAAGATACTTTTGGGGTCTTTTTTGACAAAAAAGTTAAGTCACTGCCTTAGTGCATGGATCGCTTTCCTGATTTTCAAAAATTCATTAAAAATATTCCTTAAGCGATATGCAAATATTTTCAACGGATTCTTGTTCAGGGCGTCGTTGACTATGACTGAGTACAATTTCAAGACATTCCAACATACTTGGAATGTCCAAGTGCATGGATCGCTTTCCTGATTTTCAAAAGTTCATTAAAAATATTCTTCAAGAGATATGCAAATATATTCAACGGATTCTTGTTCAGGGCATGCTTGACTATGACTGTGTACAATTTCAAGACATTCCAAGATACCTTTGGGGTCTTTTTTGAATAAAAAGTTAAGTCACTGCCTAAGTGCACAGACTTTCATCATTTTCAAAAATTCATTTAAAATATTCCTTAAGAGATATGCAAATATTTTCAATGGATTCTTGTTCAGGGCTTCGTTGACTATGACCGAGTACAATTTCAAGACATTCCAACATACTTGGAATGTCCAAGTGCATGGATCGCTTTTCGGATTTTCAAAAATTCATTAAAAATATTCTTCAAGAGATATGCAAAAATATTCAACGGATTCTTGTTCAGGGCATGCTTGACTATGACTGTGTACAATTTCAAGACATTCCAAGATACTTTTGGGGTCTTTTTTGACAAAAAAGTTAAGTCACTGCCTAAGTGCATGGATCGCTTTTCGGATTTTCAAAAGTTCATTAAAAATATTCTTCAAGAGATATGCAAATATATTCAACGGATTCTTGTTCAGGGCATGCTTGACTATGACTGTGTACAATTTCAAGACATTCCAAGATACCTTTGGGGTCTTTTTTGAATAAAAAGTTAAGTCACTGCCTAAGTGCACAGACTTTCCTCATTTTCAAAAATTCATTAAAAATATTCCTTAAGAGATATGCAAATATTTTCAATGGATTCTTGTTCAGGGCGTCGTTGACTATGACCGAGTACAATTTCAAGACATTCCAACATACTTGGAATGTCCAAGTGCATGGATCGCTTTCCGGATTTTCAAAAATTAATTAAAAATATTCTTCAAGAGATATGCAAATATATTCAACGGATTCTTGTTCAGGGCATGCTTGACTATGACTGTGTACAATTTCAAGACATTCCAAGATACTTTTGGGGTCTTTTTTGACGAAAAAGTTAAGTCACTGCCTAAGTGCATGGATCGCTTTCCTGATTTTCAGAAATTCTTTAAAAATATTCCTTAAACGATATGCAAATATTTTCAACGGATTCTTGTTCAGGGCGTCGTTGACTATGACTGAGTACAATTTCAAGACATTCCAACATACTTGGAATGTCCAAGTGCATGGATCGCTTTCCTGATTTTCAAAAGTTCATTAAAAATATTCTTCAAGAGATATGCAAATATATTCAACGGATTCTTGTTCAGGGCATGCTTGACTATGACTGTGTAAAATTTCAAGACATTCCAAGATACTTTTGGGGTCTTTTTTGAATAAAAAGTTAAGTCACTGCCTAAGTGCACAGACTTTCCTCATTTTCAAAAATTCATTAAAAATATTCCTTAAGAGATATGCAAATATTTTCAATTGATTCTTGTTCAGGGCGTCGTTGACTATGACTGAGTACAATTTCAAGACATTCCAACATACTTGGAATGTCCAAGTGCATGGATCGCTTTTCGGATTTTCAAAAATTCATTAAAAATATTCTTCAAGAGATATGCAAATATATTCAACGGATTCTTGTTCAGGGCATGCTTGACTATGACTGTGTACAATTTCAAGACATTCCAAGATACTTTTGGGGTCTTTTTTGACAAAAAAGTTAAGTCACTGCCTAAGTGCATGGATCGCTTTCCTGATTTTCAGAAATTCTTTAAAAATATTCCTTAAACGATATGCAAATATTTTCAACGGATTCTTGTTCAGGGCGTCGTTGACTATGACTGAGTACAATTTCAAGACATTCCAACATACTTGGAATGTCCAAGTGCATGGATCACTTTCCTGATTTTCAAAAGTTCATTAAAAATATTCTTCAAGAGATATGCAAATATATTCAACGGATTCTTGTTCAGGGCATGCTTGACTATGACTGTGTACAATTTCAAGACATTCCAAGATACTTTTGGGGTCTTTTTTGAATAACAAGTTAAGTCACTGCCTCAGTGCACAGACATTCCTCATTTTCAAAAATTCATTAAAAATATTCCTTAAGAGATATGCAAATATTTTCAATGGATTCTTGTTCAGGGCGTCGTTGACTATGACCGAGTACAATTTCAAGACATTCCAACATACTTGGAATGTCCAAGTGCATGGATCGCTTTCCGGATTTTCAAAAATTCATTAAAAATATTCTTCAAGAGATATGCAAATATATTCAACGGATTCTTGTTCAGGGCATTCTTGACTATGACTGTGTACAATTTCAAGACATTCCAAGATACTTTTGGGGTCTTTTTTGACAAAAAAGTTAAGTCACTGCCAAAGTGCATGGATCGCTTTCCTGATTTTCAAAAATTCATTAAAAATATTCCTTAAGCGATATGCAAATATTTTCAACGGATTCTTGTTCAGGGCGTCGTTGACTATGACTGAGTACAATTTCAAGACATTCCAACATACTTGGAATGTCCAAGTGCATGGATCGCTTTCCTGATTTTCAAAAGTTCATTAAAAATATTCTTCAAGAGATATGCAAATATATTCAACGGATTCTTGTTCAGGGCATGCTTGACTATGACTGTGTACAATTTCAAGACATTCCAAGATACTTTTGGGGTCTTTTTTGAATAACAAGTTAAGTCACTGCCTCAGTGCACAGACATTCCTCATTTTCAAAAATTCATTAAAAATATTCCTTAAGAGATATGCAAATATTTTCAATGGATTCTTGTTCAGGGCGTCGTTGACTATGACCGAGTACAATTTCAAGACATTCCAACATACTTGGAATGTCCAAGTGCATGGATCGCTTTCCGGATTTTCAAAAATTCATTAAAAATATTCTTCAAGAGATATGCAAATATATTCAACGGATTCTTGTTCAGGGCATTCTTGACTATGACTGTGTACAATTTCAAGACATTCCAAGATACTTTTGGGGTCTTTTTTGACGAAAAAGTTAAGTCACTGCCTAAGTGCATGGATCGCTTTCCTGATTTTCAGAAATTCTTTAAAAATATTCCTTAAACGATACGCAAATATTTTCAACGGATTCTTGTTCAGGGCGTCGTTGACTATGACTGAGTACAATTTCAAGACATTCCAACATACTTGGAATGTCCAAGTGCATGGATCGCTTTTCGGATTTTCAAAAATTCATTAAAAATATTCTTCAAGAGATATGCAAATATATTCAACGGATTCTTGTTCAGGGCATGCTTGACTATGACTGTGTACAATTTCAAGACATTCCAAGATACTTTTGGGGTCTTTTTTGATGAAAAAGTTAAGTCACTGCCTAAGTGCATGGATCGCTTTCCTGATTTTCAAAAATTCATTAAAAATATTCCTTAAGCGATATGCAAATATTTTCAACGGATTCTTGTTCAGGGCGTCGTTGACTATGACTGAGTACAATTTCAAGACATTCCAACATACTTGGAATGTCCAAGTGCATGGATCGCTTTCCTGATTTTCAAAAGTTCATTAAAAATATTCTTCAAGAGATATGCAAATATATTCAACGGATTCTTGTTCAGGGCATGCTTGACTATGACTGTGTACAATTTCAAGACATTCCAAGATACCTTTGGGGTCTTTTTTGAATAAAAAGTTAAGTCACTGCCTAAGTGCACAGACTTTCATCATTTTCAAAAATTCATTTAAAATATTCCTTAAGAGATATGCAAATATTTTCAATGGATTCTTGTTCAGGGCGTCGTTGACTATGACCGAGTACAATTTCAAGACATTCCAACATACTTGGAATGTCCAAGTGCATGGATCGCTTTCCGGATTTTCAAAAATTCATTAAAAATATTCTTCAAGAGATATGCAAATATATTCAACGGATTCTTGTTCAGGGCATGCTTGACTATGACTGTGTACAATTTCAAGACATTCCAAGATACTTTTGGGGTCTTTTTTGACAAAAAAGTTAAGTCACTGCCTTAGTGCATGGATCGCTTTCCTGATTTTCAAAAATTCATTAAAAATATTCCTTAAGCGATATGCAAATATTTTCAACGGATTCTTGTTCAGGGCGTCGTTGACTATGACTGAGTACAATTTCAAGACATTCCAACATACTTGGAATGTCCAAGTGCATGGATCGCTTTCCTGATTTTCAAAAGTTCATTAAAAATATTCTTCAAGAGATATGCAAATATATTCAACGGATTCTTGTTCAGGGCATGCTTGACTATGACTGTGTACAATTTCAAGACATTCCAAGATACCTTTGGGGTCTTTTTTGAATAAAAAGTTAAGTCACTGCCTAAGTGCACAGACTTTCATCATTTTCAAAAATTCATTTAAAATATTCCTTAAGAGATATGCAAATATTTTCAATGGATTCTTGTTCAGGGCTTCGTTGACTATGACCGAGTACAATTTCAAGACATTCCAACATACTTGGAATGTCCAAGTGCATGGATCGCTTTTCGGATTTTCAAAAATTCATTAAAAATATTCTTCAAGAGATATGCAAAAATATTCAACGGATTCTTGTTCAGGGCATGCTTGACTATGACTGTGTACAATTTCAAGACATTCCAAGATACTTTTGGGGTCTTTTTTGACAAAAAAGTTAAGTCACTGCCTAAGTGCATGGATCGCTTTTCGGATTTTCAAAAGTTCATTAAAAATATTCTTCAAGAGATATGCAAATATATTCAACGGATTCTTGTTCAGGGCATGCTTGACTATGACTGTGTACAATTTCAAGACATTCCAAGATACCTTTGGGGTCTTTTTTGAATAAAAAGTTAAGTCACTGCCTAAGTGCACAGACTTTCCTCATTTTCAAAAATTCATTAAAAATATTCCTTAAGAGATATGCAAATATTTTCAATGGATTCTTGTTCAGGGCGTCGTTGACTATGACCGAGTACAATTTCAAGACATTCCAACATACTTGGAATGTCCAAGTGCATGGATCGCTTTCCGGATTTTCAAAAATTAATTAAAAATATTCTTCAAGAGATATGCAAATATATTCAACGGATTCTTGTTCAGGGCATGCTTGACTATGACTGTGTACAATTTCAAGACATTCCAAGATACTTTTGGGGTCTTTTTTGACGAAAAAGTTAAGTCACTGCCTAAGTGCATGGATCGCTTTCCTGATTTTCAGAAATTCTTTAAAAATATTCCTTAAACGATATGCAAATATTTTCAACGGATTCTTGTTCAGGGCGTCGTTGACTATGACTGAGTACAATTTCAAGACATTCCAACATACTTGGAATGTCCAAGTGCATGGATCGCTTTCCTGATTTTCAAAAGTTCATTAAAAATATTCTTCAAGAGATATGCAAATATATTCAACGGATTCTTGTTCAGGGCATGCTTGACTATGACTGTGTAAAATTTCAAGACATTCCAAGATACTTTTGGGGTCTTTTTTGAATAAAAAGTTAAGTCACTGCCTAAGTGCACAGACTTTCCTCATTTTCAAAAATTCATTAAAAATATTCCTTAAGAGATATGCAAATATTTTCAATTGATTCTTGTTCAGGGCGTCGTTGACTATGACTGAGTACAATTTCAAGACATTCCAACATACTTGGAATGTCCAAGTGCATGGATCGCTTTTCGGATTTTCAAAAATTCATTAAAAATATTCTTCAAGAGATATGCAAATATATTCAACGGATTCTTGTTCAGGGCATGCTTGACTATGACTGTGTACAATTTCAAGACATTCCAAGATACTTTTGGGGTCTTTTTTGACAAAAAAGTTAAGTCACTGCCTAAGTGCATGGATCGCTTTCCTGATTTTCAGAAATTCTTTAAAAATATTCCTTAAACGATATGCAAATATTTTCAACGGATTCTTGTTCAGGGCGTCGTTGACTATGACTGAGTACAATTTCAAGACATTCCAACATACTTGGAATGTCCAAGTGCATGGATCGCTTTCCTGATTTTCAAAAGTTCATTAAAAATATTCTTCAAGAGATATGCAAATATATTCAACGGATTCTTGTTCAGGGCATGCTTGACTATGACTGTGTACAATTTCAAGACATTCCAAGATACTTTTGGGGTCTTTTTTGAATAACAAGTTAAGTCACTGCCTCAGTGCACAGACATTCCTCATTTTCAAAAATTCATTAAAAATATTCCTTAAGAGATATGCAAATATTTTCAATGGATTCTTGTTCAGGGCGTCGTTGACTATGACTGAGTACAATTTCAAGACATTCCAACATACTTGGAATGTCCAAGTGCATGGATCGCTTTCCGGATTTTCAAAAATTCATTAAAAATATTCTTCAAGAGATATGCAAATATATTCAACGGATTCTTGTTCAGGGCATTCTTGACTATGACTGTGTACAATTTCAAGACATTCCAAGATACTTTTGGGGTCTTTTTTGACGAAAAAGTTAAGTCACTGCCTAAGTGCATGGATCGCTTTCCTGATTTTCAGAAATTCTTTAAAAATATTCCTTAAACGATACGCAAATATTTTCAACGGATTCTTGTTCAGGGCGTCGTTGACTATGACTGAGTACAATTTCAAGACATTCCAACATACTTGGAATGTCCAAGTGCATGGATCGCTTTTCGGATTTTCAAAAATTCATTAAAAATATTCTTCAAGAGATATGCAAATATATTCAACGGATTCTTGTTCAGGGCATGCTTGACTATGACTGTGTACAATTTCAAGACATTCCAAGATACTTTTGGGGTCTTTTTTGATGAAAAAGTTAAGTCACTGCCTAAGTGCATGGATCGCTTTCCTGATTTTCAAAAATTCATTAAAAATATTCCTTAAGCGATATGCAAATATTTTCAACGGATTCTTGTTCAGGGCGTCGTTGACTATGACTGAGTACAATTTCAAGACATTCCAACATACTTGGAATGTCCAAGTGCATGGATCGCTTTCCTGATTTTCAAAAGTTCATTAAAAATATTCTTCAAGAGATATGCAAATATATTCAACGGATTCTTGTTCAGGGCATGCTTGACTATGACTGTGTACAATTTCAAGACATTCCAAGATACTTTTGGGGTCTTTTTTGACGAAAAAGTTAAGTCACTGCCTAAGTGCATGGATCGCTTTCCTGATTTTCAAAAATTCATTAAAAATATTCCTTAAGCGATATGCAAATATTTTCAACGGATTCTTGTTCAGGGCGTCGTTGACTATGACCGAGTACAATTTCAAGACATTCCAACATACTTTGAATGTCCAGGTACATGGATCGCTTTCCTGATTTTCAAAAGTTCATTAAAAATATTCTTCAAGAGATATGCAAATATATTCAACGGATTCTTGTTCAGGGCATGCTTGACTATGACTGTGTACAATTTCAAGACATTCCAAGATACTTTTGGGGTCTTTTTTGAATAAAAAGTTAAGTCACTGCCTAAGTGCACAGAAATTCCTCATTTTCAAAAATTCATTAAAAATATTCCTTAAGAGATATGCAAATATTTTCAATAGATTCTTGTTCAGGGCGTCGTTGACTATGACTGAGTACAATTTCAAGACATTCCAACTTACTTGGAATGTCCAAGTGCATGGATAGCTTTCCGGATTTTCAAAAATTCATTAAAAATATTCTTCAAGAGATATGCAAATATATTCAACGGATTCTTGTTCAGGGCATGCTTGACTATGACTGTGCACAATTTCAAGACATTCCAAGATACTTTTGGGGTCTTTTTTGACGAAAAAGTTAAGTCACTGCCTAAGTGCATGGATCGCTTTCCTGATTTTCAAAAATTCATTAAAAATATTCCTTAAGCGATATGCAAATATTTTCAACGGAGTCTTGTTCAGGGCGTCGTTGACTATGACTGAGTACAATTTCAAGACATTCCAACATACTTTGAATGTCCAAGTGCATGGATCGCTTTCCTGATTTTCAAAAGTTCATTAAAAATATTCTTCAAGAGATATGCAAATATATTCAACGGATTCTTGTTCAGGGCATGCTTGACTATGACTGTGTACAATTTCAAGACATTCCAAGATACTTTTGGGGTCTTTTTTGACGAAAAAGTTAAGTCACTGCCTAAGTGCATGGATCGCTTTCCTGATTTTCAGAAATTCTTTAAAAATATTCCTTAAACGATATGCAAATATTTTCAACGGATTCTTGTTCAGGGCGTCGTTGACTATGACTGAGTACAATTTCAAGACATTCCAACATACTTGGAATGTCCAAGTGCATGGATCGCTTTCCTGATTTTCAAAAGTTCATTAAAAATATTCTTCAAGAGATATGCAAATATATTCAACGGATTCTTGTTCAGGGCATGCTTGACTATGACTGTGTACAATTTCAAGACATTCCAAGATACTTTTGGGGTCTTTTTTGAAAAAAAAGTCAAGTCACTAAGTGCATCAGGGCAAATGGATCGTTTCCTCCGTCTCACCTTATTTCCTGCTGTGTGATCCATGGTGTCCAAACGTTTGTTTCCAGCGACTGGGCGACATGGATGAACTCCTGCAGCTTTAATGCTTTAAAAACAAACCAAAAACATCAAAAGTTAAGTCACTGCCTAAGTGCATGGATCGCTTTCCTAATTTTCAAAAATTCATTAAAAATATTCCTTAAGAGATATGCAAATATTTTCAATTGATTCTTGTTCAGGGCGTCGTTGACTATGACCGAGTACAATTTCAAGACATTCCAACATACTTGGAATGTCCAAGTGCATGGATTGCTTTCCGGATTTTCAAAAATTCATTAAAAATATTCTTCAAGAGATATGCAAATATATTCAACGGATTCTTGTTCAGGGCATTCTTGACTATGACTGTGTACAATTTCAAGACATTCCAAGATACTTTTGGGGTCTTTTTTGACGAAAAAGTTAAGTCACTGCCTAAGTGCATGGATCGCTTTCCTGATTTTCAGAAATTCTTTAAAAATATTCCTTAAACGATATGCAAATATTTTCAACGGATTCTTGTTCAGGGCGTCGTTGACTATGACTGAGTACAATTTCAAGACATTCCAACATACTTGGAATGTCCAAGTGCATGGATCGCTTTCCTGATTTTCAAAAGTTCATTAAAAATATTCTTCAAGAGATATGCAAATATATTCAACGGATTCTTGTTCAGGGCATGCTTGACTATGACTGTGTACAATTTCAAGACATTCCAAGATACTTTTGGGGTCTTTTTTGACAAAAAAGTTAAGTCACTGCCTAAGTGCATGGATCGCTTTCCTGATTTTCAAAAGTTCATTAAAAATATTCTTCAAGAGATATGCAAATATATTCAACGGATTCTTGTTCAGGGCATGCTTGACTATGACTGTGTACAATTTCAAGACATTCCAAGATACTTTTGGGGTCTTTTTTGAATAAAAAGTTAAGTCACTGCCTAAGTGCACAGACTTTCCTCATTTTCAAAAATTCATTAAAAATATTCCTTAAGAGATATGCAAATATTTTCAATTGATTCTTGTTCAGGGAGTCGTTGACTATGACTGAGTACAATTTCAAGACATTCCAACATACTTGGAATGTCCAAGTGCATGGATCGCTTTTCGGATTTTCAAAAATTCATTAAAAATATTCTTCAAGAGATATGCAAATATATTCAACGGATTCTTGTTCAGGGCATGCTTGACTATGACTGTGTACAATTTCAAGACATTCCAAGATACTTTTGGGGTCTTTTTTGAATAAAAAGTTAAGTCACTGCCTAAGTGCACAGACTTTCCTCATTTTCAAAAATTCATTAAAAATATTCCTTAAGAGATATGCAAATATTTTCAATTGATTCTTGTTCAGGGAGTCGTTGACTATGACTGAGTACAATTTCAAGACATTCCAACATACTTGGAATGTCCAAGTGCATGGATCGCTTTTCGGATTTTCAAAAATTCATTAAAAATATTCTTCAAGAGATATGCAAATATATTCAACGGATTCTTGTTCAGGGCATGCTTGACTATGACTGTGTACAATTTCAGGACATTCCAAGATACTTTTGGGGTCTTTTTTGACGAAAAAGTTAAGTCACTGCCTAAGTGCATGGATCGCTTTCCTGATTTTCAGAAATTCTTTAAAAATATTCCTTAAACGATATGCAAATATTTTCAATGGATTCTTGTTCAGGGCGTCGTTGACTATGACCGAGTACAATTTCAAGACATTCCAACATACTTGGAATGTCCAAGTGCATGGATCGCTTTCCGGATTTTCAAAAATTCATTAAAAATATTCTTCAAGAGATATGCAAATATATTCAACGGATTCTTGTTCAGGGCATGCTTGACTATGACTGTGTACAATTTCAAGACATTCCAAGATACTTTTGGGGTCTTTTTTGACGAAAAAGTTAAGTCACTGCCTAAGTGCATGAATCGCTTTCCTGATTTTCAGAAATTCTTTAAAAATATTCCTTAAACGATATGCAAATATTTTCAACGGATTCTTGTTCAGGGCGTCGTTGACTATGACTGAGTACAATTTCAAGACATTCCAACATACTTGGAATGTCCAAGTGCATGGATCGCTTTCCTGATTTTCAAAAGTTCATTAAAAATATTCTTCAAGAGATATGCAAATATATTCAACGGATTCTTGTTCAGGGCATGCTTGACTATGACTGTGTACAATTTCAAGACATTCCAGGATACTTTTGGGGTCTTTTTATGAATAAAAAGTTAAGTCACTGCCTAAGTGCATGGATCGCTTTCCTGATTTTCAGAAATTCTTTAAAAATATTCCTTAAACGATATGCAAATATTTTCAACGGATTCTTGTTCAGGGCGTCGTTGACTATGACTGAGTACAATTTCAAGACATTCCAACATACTTGGAATGTCCAAGTGCATGGATCGCTTTCCTGATTTTCAAAAGTTCATTAAAAATATTCTTCAAGAGATATGCAAATATATTCAACGGATTCTTGTTCAGGGCATGCTTGACTATGACTGTGTACAATTTCAAGACATTCCAAGATACTTTTGGGGTCTTTTTTGAATAAAAAGTTAAGTCACTGCCTAAGTGCACAGACTTTCCTGATTTTCAGAAATTCTTTAAAAATATTCCTTAAACGATATGCAAATATTTTCAATGGATTCTTGTTCAGGGCGTCGTTGACTATGACCGAGTACAATTTCAAGACATTCCAACATACTTGGAATGTCCAAGTGCATGGATCGCTTTCCGGATTTTCAAAAATTCATTAAAAATATTCTTCAAGAGATATGCAAATATATTCAACGGATTCTTGTTCAGGGCATGCTTGACTATGACTGTGTACAATTTCAAGACATTCCAAGATACTTTTGGGGTCTTTTTTGACGAAAAAGTTAAGTCACTGCCTAAGTGCATGAATCGCTTTCCTGATTTTCAGAAATTCTTTAAAAATATTCCTTAAACGATATGCAAATATTTTCAACGGATTCTTGTTCAGGGCGTCGTTGACTATGACTGAGTACAATTTCAAGACATTCCAACATACTTGGAATGTCCAAGTGCATGGATCGCTTTCCTGATTTTCAAAAGTTCATTAAAAATATTCTTCAAGAGATATGCAAATATATTCAACGGATTCTTGTTCAGGGCATGCTTGACTATGACTGTGTACAATTTCAAGACATTCCAGGATACTTTTGGGGTCTTTTTATGAATAAAAAGTTAAGTCACTGCCTAAGTGCATGGATCGCTTTCCTGATTTTCAGAAATTCTTTAAAAATATTCCTTAAACGATATGCAAATATTTTCAACGGATTCTTGTTCAGGGCGTCGTTGACTATGACTGAGTACAATTTCAAGACATTCCAACATACTTGGAATGTCCAAGTGCATGGATCGCTTTCCTGATTTTCAAAAGTTCATTAAAAATATTCTTCAAGAGATATGCAAATATATTCAACGGATTCTTGTTCAGGGCATGCTTGACTATGACTGTGTACAATTTCAAGACATTCCAAGATACTTTTGGGGTCTTTTTTGAATAAAAAGTTAAGTCACTGCCTAAGTGCACAGACTTTCCTCATTTTCAAAAATTCATTAAAAATATTCCTTAAGAGATATGCAAATATTTTCAATTGATTCTTGTTCAGGGCGTCGTTGACTATGACTGAGTACAATTTCAAGACATTCCAACATACTTGGAATGTCCAAGTGCATGGATCGCTTTTCGGGTTTTCAAAAATTCATTAAAAATATTCTTCAAGAGATATGCAAATATATTCAACGGATTCTTGTTCAGGGCATGCTTGACTATGACTGTGTACAATTTCAAGACATTCCAAGATACTTTTGGGGTCTTTTTTGACAAAAAAGTTAAGTCACTGCCTAAGTGCATGGATCGCTTTCCTGATTTTCAAAAATTCATAAAAAATATTCCTTAAGCGATATGCAAATATTTTCAACGGATTCTTGTTCAGGGCGTCGTCGACTATGACTGAGTACAATTTCAAGACATTCCAACATACTTGGAATGTCCAAGTGCATGGATCGCTTTCCTGATTTTCAAAAGTTCATTAAAAATATTCTTCAAGAGATATGCAAATATATTCAACGGATTCTTGTTCAGGGCATGCTTGACTATGACTGTGTACAATTTCAAGACATTCCAAGACACCTTTGGGGTCTTTTTTGAATAAAAAGTTAAGTCACTGCCTAAGTGCACAGACTTTCATCATTTTCAAAAATTCATTAAAAATATTCCTTAAGAGATATGCAAATATTTTCAATGGATTCTTGTTCAGGGCGTTGTTGACTATGACCGAGTACAATTTCAAGACATTCCAACATACTTGGAATGTCCAAGTGCATGGATCGCTTTCCGGATTTTCAAAAATTCATTAAAAATATTCTTCAAGAGATATGCAAATATATTCAACGGATTCTTGTTCAGGGCATGCTTGACTATGACTGTGTACAATTTCAAGACATTCCAAGATACTTTTGGGGTCTTTTTTGACGAAAAAGTTAAGTCACTGCCTAAGTGCATGGATCGCTTTCCTGATTTTCAGAAATTCTTTAAAAATATTCCTTAAACGATATGCAAATATTTTCAACGGATTCTTGTTCAGGGCGTCGTTGACTATGACTGAGTACAATTTCAAGACATTCCAACATACTTGGAATGTCCAAGTGCATGGATCGCTTTCCTGATTTTCAAAAGCTCATTAAAAATATTCTTCAAGAGATATGCAAATATATTCAACGGATTCTTGTTCAGGGCATGCTTGACTATGACTGTGTACAATTTCAAGACATTCCAAGATACTTTTGGGGTCTTTTTTGAATAAAAAGTTAAGTCACTGCCTAAGTGCACAGACTTTCCTCATTTTCAAAAATTCATTAAAAATATTCCTTAAGAGATATGCAAATATTTTCAATTGATTCTTGTTCAGGGCGTCGTTGACTATGACTGAGTACAATTTCAAGACATTCCAACATACTTGGAATGTCCAAGTGCATGGATCGCTTTTCGGATTTTCAAAAATTCATTAAAAATATTCTTCAAGAGATATGCAAATATATTCAACGGATTCTTGTTCAGGGCATGCTTGACTATGACTGTGTACAATTTCAAGACATTCCAAGATACTTTTGGGGTCTTTTTTGACAAAAAAGTTAAGTCACTGCCTAAGTGCATGGATCGCTTTCCTGATTTTCAGAAATTCTTTAAAAATATTCCTTAAACGATATGCAAATATTTTCAACGGATTCTTGTTCAGGGCGTCGTTGACTATGACTGAGTACAATTTCAAGACATTCCAACATACTTGGAATGTCCAAGTGCATGGATCGCTTTCCTTATTTTCAAAAGTTCATTAAAAATATTCTTCAAGAGATATGCAAATATATTCAACGGATTCTTGTTCAGGGCATGCTTGACTATGACTGTGTACAATTTCAAGACATTCCAAGATACTTTTGGGGTCTTTTTTGAATAAAAAGTTAAGTCACTGCCTAAGTGCACAGACTTTCCTCATTTTCAAAAATTCATTAAAAATATTCCTTAAGAGATATGCAAATATTTTCAACGGATTCTTGTTCAGGGCGTCGTTGACTATGACTGAGTACAATTTCAAGACATTCCAACATACTTGGAATGTCCAAGTGCATGGATCGCTTTCCTGATTTTCAAAAGTTCATTAAAAATATTCTTCAAGAGATATGCAAATATATTCAACGGATTCTTGTTCAGGGCATGCTTGACTATGACTGTGTACAATTTCAAGACATTCCAAGATACTTTTGGGGTCTTTTTTGAATAAAAAGTTAAGTCACTGCCTAAGTGCACAGACTTTCCTCATTTTCAAAAATTCATTAAAAATATTCCTTAAGAGATATGCAAATATTTTCAATTGATTCTTGTTCAGGGCGTCGTTGACTATGACTGAGTACAATTTCAAGACATTCCAACATACTTTGAATGTCCAAGTGCATGGATCGCTTTTCGGATTTTCAAAAATTCATTTAAAATATTCTTCAAGAGATATGCAGATATATTCAACGGATTCTTGTTCAGGGCATGCTTGACTATGACTGTGTACAATTTCAAGACATTCCAAGATACTTTTGGGGTCTTTTTTGACAAAAAAGTTAAGTCACTGCCTAAGTGCATGGATCGCTTTCCTGATTTTCAAAAATTCATTAAAAATATTCCTTAAGCGATATGCAAATATTTTCAACGGATTCTTGTTCAGGGCGTCGTTGACTATGACTGAGTACAATTTCAAGACATTCCAACATACTTGGAATGTCCAAGTGCATGGATCGCTTTCCTGATTTTCAAAAGTTCATTAAAAATATTCTTCAAGAGATATGCAAATATATTCAACGGATTCTTGTTCAGGGCATGCTTGACTATGACTGTGTACAATTTCAAGACATTCCAAGATACCTTTGGGGTCTTTTTTGAATAAAAAGTTAAGTCACTGCCTAAGTGCACAGACTTTCATCATTTTCAAAAATTCATTAAAAATATTCCTTAAGAGATATGCAAATATTTTCAATGGATTCTTGTTCAGGGCGTCGTTGACTATGACCGAGTACAATTTCAAGACATTCCAACATACTTGGAATGTCCAAGTACATGGATCGCTTTCCGGATTTTCAAAAATTCATTAAAAATATTCTTCAAGAGATATGCAAATATATTCAACGGATTCTTGTTCAGGGCATTCTTGACTATGACTGTGTACAATTTCAAGACATTCCAAGATACTTTTGGGGTCTTTTTTGACGAAAAAGTTAAGTCACTGCCTAAGTGCATGGATCGCTTTCCTGATTTTCAAAAATTCATTAAAAATATTCCTTAAGCGATATGCAAATATTTTCAACGGATTCTTGTTCAGGGCGTCGTTGACTATGACCGAGTACAATTTCAAGACATTCCAACATACTTTGAATGTCCAGGTACATGGATCGCTTTCCTGATTTTCAAAAGTTCATTAAAAATATTCTTCAAGAGATATGCAAATATATTCAACGGATTCTTGTTCAGGGCATGCTTGACTATGACTGTGTACAATTTCAAGACATTCCAAGATACTTTTGGGGTCTTTTTTGAATAAAAAGTTAAGTCACTGCCTAAGTGCACAGAAATTCCTCATTTTCAAAAATTCATTAAAAATATTCCTTAAGAGATATGCAAATATTTTCAATAGATTCTTGTTCAGGGCGTCGTTGACTATGACTGAGTACAATTTCAAGACATTCCAACTTACTTGGAATGTCCAAGTGCATGGATAGCTTTCCGGATTTTCAAAAATTCATTTAAAATATTCTTCAAGAGATATGCAAATATATTCAACGGATTCTTGTTCAGGGCATGCTTGACTATGACTGTGTACAATTTCAAGACATTCCAAGATACTTTTGGGGTCTTTTTTGACGAAAAAGTTAAGTCACTGCCAAAGTGCATGGATCGCTTTCCTGATTTTCAAAAATTCATTAAAAATATTCCTTAAGCGATATGCAAATATTTTCAACGAATTCTTGTTCAGGGCGTCGTTGACTATGACTGAGTACAATTTCAAGACATTCCAACATACTTTGAATGTCCAAGTGCATGGATCGCTTTCCTGATTTTCAAAAGTTCATTAAAAATATTCTTCAAGAGATATGCAAATATATTCAACGGATTCTTGTTCAGGGCATGCTTGACTATGACTGTGTACAATTTCAAGACATTCCAAGATACTTTTGGGGTCTTTTTTGACGAAAAAGTTAAGTCACTGCCTAAGTGCATGGATCGCTTTCCTGATTTTCAGAAATTCTTTAAAAATATTCCTTAAACGATATGCAAATATTTTCAACGGATTCTTGTTCAGGGCGTCGTTGACTATGACTGAGTACAATTTCAAGACATTCCAACATACTTGGAATGTCCAAGTGCATGGATCGCTTTCCGGATTTTCAAAAGTTCATTAAAAATATTCTTCAAGAGATATGCAAATATATTCAACGGATTCTTGTTCAGGGCATGCTTGACTATGACTGTGTACAATTTCAAGACATATCAAGATACTTTTGGGGTCTTTTTTGAATAAAAAGTTAAGTCACTGCCTAAGTGCACAGACTTTCCTCATTTTCAAAAATTCATTAAAAATATTCCTTAAGAGATATGCAAATATTTTCAATTGATTCTTGTTCAGGGCGTCGTTGACTATGACTGAGTACAATTTCAAGACATTCCAACATACTTTGAATGTCCAAGTGCATGGATCGCTTTTCGGATTTTCAAAAATTCATTAAAAATATTCTTCAAGAGATATGCAAATATATTCAACGGATTCTTGTTCAGGGCATGCTTGACTATGACTGTGTACAATTTCAAGACATTCCAAGATACTTTTGGGGTCTTTTTTGACAAAAAAGTTAAGTCACTGCCTAAGTGCATGGATCGCTTTCCTGATTTTCAAAAATTCATTAAAAATATTCCCTAAGCGATATGCAAATATTTTCAACGGATTCTTGTTCAGGGCGTTGTTGACTATGACTGAGTACAATTTCAAGACATTCCAACATACTTGGAATGTCCAAGTGCATGGATCGCTTTCCTGATTTTCAAAAGTTCATTAAAAATATTCTTCAAGAGATATGCAAATATATTCAACGGATTCTTGTTCAGGGCATGCTTGACTATGACTGTGTACAATTTCAAGACATTCCAAGATGCCTTTGGGGTCTTTTTTGAATAAAAAGTTAAGTCACTGCCTAAGTGCACAGACTTTCATCATTTTCAAAAATTCATTAAAAATATTCCTTAAGAGATATGCAAATATTTTCAATGGATTCTTGTTCAGGGCGTCGTTGACTATGACCGAGTACAATTTCAAGACATTCCAACATACTTGGAATGTCCAAGTGCATGGATCGCTTTCCGGATTTTCAAAAATTCATTAAAAATATTCTTCAAGAGATATGCAAATATATTCAACGGATTCTTGTTCAGGGCATGCTTGACTATGACTGTGTACAATTTCAAGACATTCCAAGATACTTTTGGGGTCTTTTTTGACGAAAAAGTTAAGTCACTGCCTAAGTGCATGGATCGCTTTCCTGATTTTCAGAAATTCTTTAAAAATATTCCTTAAACGATATGCAAATATTTTCAACGGATTCTTGTTCAGGGCGTCGTTGACTATGACTGAGTACAATTTCAAGACATTCCAACATACTTGGAATGTACAAGTGCATGGATCGCTTTCCTGATTTTCAAAAGTTCATTAAAAATATTCTTCAAGAGATATGCAAATATATTCAACGGATTCTTGTTCAGGGCATGCTTGACTATGACTGTGTACAATTTCAAGACATTCCAAGATACTTTTGGGGTCTTTTTTGAATAAAAAGTTAAGTCACTGCCTAAGTGCACAGACTTTCCTCATTTTCAAAAATTCATTAAAAATATTCCTTAAGAGATATGCAAATATTTTCAATTGATTCTTGTTCAGGGCGTCGTTGACTATGACTGAGTACAATTTCAAGACATTCCAACATACTTGGAATGTCCAAGTGCATGGATCGCTTTTCGGGTTTTCAAAAATTCATTAAAAATATTCTTCAAGAGATATGCAAATATATTCAACGGATTCTTGTTCAGGGCATGCTTGACTATGACTGTGTACAATTTCAAGACATTCCAAGATACTTTTGGGGTCTTTTTTGACAAAAAAGTTAAGTCACTGCCTAAGTGCATGGATCGCTTTCCTGATTTTCAGAAATTCTTTAAAAATATTCCTTAAACGATATGCAAATATTTTCAACGGATTCTTGTTCAGGGCGTCGTTGACTATGACTGAGTACAATTTCAAGACATTCCAACATACTTGGAATGTCCAAGTGCATGGATCGCTTTCCTTATTTTCAAAAGTTCATTAAAAATATTCTTCAAGAGATATGCAAATATATTCAACGGATTCTTGTTCAGGGCATGCTTGACTATGACTGTGTACAATTTCAAGACATTCCAAGATACTTTTGGGGTCTTTTTTGAATAAAAAGTTAAGTCACTGCCTAAGTGCACAGACTTTCCTCATTTTCAAAAATTCATTTAAAATATTCCTTAAGAGATATGCAAATATTTTCAATGGATTCTTGTTCAGGGCGTCGTTGACTATGACCGAGTACAATTTCAAGACATTCCAACATACTTGGAATGTCCAAGTGCATGGATCGCTTTCCGGATTTTCAAAAATTCATTAAAAATATTCTTCAAGAGATATGCAAATATATTCAACGGATTCTTGTTCAGGGCATTCTTGACTATGACTGTGTACAATTTCAAGACATTCCAAGATACTTTTGGGGTCTTTTTTGACGAAAAAGTTAAGTCACTGCCTAAGTGCATGGATCGCTTTCCTGATTTTCAGAAATTCTTTAAAAATATTCCTTCAACGATATGCAAATATTTTCAACGGATTCTTGTTCAGGGCGTCGTTGACTATGACTGAGTACAATTTCAAGACATTCCAACATACTTGGAATGTCCAAGTGCATGGATCGCTTTCCTGATTTTCAAAAGTTCATTAAAAATATTCTTCAAGAGATATGCAAATATATTCAACGGATTCTTGTTCAGGGCATGCTTGACTATGACTGTGTACAATTTCAAGACATTCCAAGATACTTTTGGGGTCTTTTTTGAAAAAAAAGTTAAGTCACTGCCTAAGTGCACAGACTTTCCTCATTTTCAAAAATTCATTAAAAATATTCCTTAAGAGATATGCAAATATTTTCAATTGATTCTTGTTCAGGGCGTCGTTGACTATGACTGAGTACAATTTCAAGACATTCCAACATACTTTGAATGTCCAAGTGCATGGATCGCTTTTCGGATTTTCAAAAATTCATTTAAAATATTCTTCAAGAGATATGCAGATATATTCAACGGATTCTTGTTCAGGGCATGCTTGACTATGACTGTGTACAATTTCAAGACATTCCAAGATACTTTTGGGGTCTTTTTTGACAAAAAAGTTAAGTCACTGCCTAAGTGCATGGATCGCTTTCCTGATTTTCAAAAATTCATTAAAAATATTCCTTAAGCGATATGCAAATATTTTCAACGGATTCTTGTTCAGGGCGTCGTTGACTATGACTGAGTACAATTTCAAGACATTCCAACATACTTGGAATGTCCAAGTGCATGGATCGCTTTCCTGATTTTCAAAAGTTCATTAAAAATATTCTTCAAGAGATATGCAAATATATTCAACGGATTCTTGTTCAGGGCATGCTTGACTATGACTGTGTACAATTTCAAGACATTCCAAGATACCTTTGGGGTCTTTTTTGAATAAAAAGTTAAGTCACTGCCTAAGTGCACAGACTTTCATCATTTTCAAAAATTCATTAAAAATATTCCTTAAGAGATATGCAAATATTTTCAATGGATTCTTGTTCAGGGCGTCGTTGACTATGACCGAGTACAATTTCAAGACATTCCAACATACTTGGAATGTCCAAGTACATGGATCGCTTTCCTGATTTTCAAAAATTCATTAAAAATATTCTTCAAGAGATATGCAAATATATTCAACGGATTCTTGTTCAGGGCATTCTTGACTATGACTGTGTACAATTTCAAGACATTCCAAGATACTTTTGGGGTCTTTTTTGACGAAAAAGTTAAGTCACTGCCTAAGTGCATGGATCGCTTTCCTGATTTTCAAAAATTCATTAAAAATATTCCTTAAGCGATATGCAAATATTTTCAACGGATTCTTGTTCAGGGCGTCGTTGACTATGACCGAGTACAATTTCAAGACATTCCAACATACTTTGAATGTCCAGGTACATGGATCGCTTTCCTGATTTTCAAAAGTTCATTAAAAATATTCTTCAAGAGATATGCAAATATATTCAACGGATTCTTGTTCAGGGCATGCTTGACTATGACTGTGTACAATTTCAAGACATTCCAAGATACTTTTGGGGTCTTTTTTGAATAAAAAGTTAAGTCACTGCCTAAGTGCACAGAAATTCCTCATTTTCAAAAATTCATTAAAAATATTCCTTAAGAGATATGCAAATATTTTCAATAGATTCTTGTTCAGGGCGTCGTTGACTATGACTGAGTACAATTTCAAGACATTCCAACTTACTTGGAATGTCCAAGTGCATGGATAGCTTTCCGGATTTTCAAAAATTCATTTAAAATATTCTTCAAGAGATATGCAAATATATTCAACGGATTCTTGTTCAGGGCATGCTTGACTATGACTGTGTACAATTTCAAGACATTCCAAGATACTTTTGGGGTCTTTTTTGACGAAAAAGTTAAGTCACTGCCAAAGTGCATGGATCGCTTTCCTGATTTTCAAAAATTCATTAAAAATATTCCTTAAGCGATATGCAAATATTTTCAACGAATTCTTGTTCAGGGCGTCGTTGACTATGACTGAGTACAATTTCAAGACATTCCAACATACTTTGAATGTCCAAGTGCATGGATCGCTTTCCTGATTTTCAAAAGTTCATTAAAAATATTCTTCAAGAGATATGCAAATATATTCAACGGATTCTTGTTCAGGGCATGCTTGACTATGACTGTGTACAATTTCAAGACATTCCAAGATACTTTTGGGGTCTTTTTTGACGAAAAAGTTAAGTCACTGCCTAAGTGCATGGATCGCTTTCCTGATTTTCAGAAATTCTTTAAAAATATTCCTTAAACGATATGCAAATATTTTCAACGGATTCTTGTTCAGGGCGTCGTTGACTATGACTGAGTACAATTTCAAGACATTCCAACATACTTGGAATGTCCAAGTGCATGGATCGCTTTCCGGATTTTCAAAAGTTCATTAAAAATATTCTTCAAGAGATATGCAAATATATTCAACGGATTCTTGTTCAGGGCATGCTTGACTATGACTGTGTACAATTTCAAGACATATCAAGATACTTTTGGGGTCTTTTTTGAATAAAAAGTTAAGTCACTGCCTAAGTGCACAGACTTTCCTCATTTTCAAAAATTCATTAAAAATATTCCTTAAGAGATATGCAAATATTTTCAATTGATTCTTGTTCAGGGCGTCGTTGACTATGACTGAGTACAATTTCAAGACATTCCAACATACTTTGAATGTCCAAGTGCATGGATCGCTTTTCGGATTTTCAAAAATTCATTAAAAATATTCTTCAAGAGATATGCAAATATATTCAACGGATTCTTGTTCAGGGCATGCTTGACTATGACTGTGTACAATTTCAAGACATTCCAAGATACTTTTGGGGTCTTTTTTGACAAAAAAGTTAAGTCACTGCCTAAGTGCATGGATCGCTTTCCTGATTTTCAAAAATTCATTAAAAATATTCCCTAAGCGATATGCAAATATTTTCAACGGATTCTTGTTCAGGGCGTTGTTGACTATGACTGAGTACAATTTCAAGACATTCCAACATACTTGGAATGTCCAAGTGCATGGATCGCTTTCCTGATTTTCAAAAGTTCATTAAAAATATTCTTCAAGAGATATGCAAATATATTCAACGGATTCTTGTTCAGGGCATGCTTGACTATGACTGTGTACAATTTCAAGACATTCCAAGATGCCTTTGGGGTCTTTTTTGAATAAAAAGTTAAGTCACTGCCTAAGTGCACAGACTTTCATCATTTTCAAAAATTCATTAAAAATATTCCTTAAGAGATATGCAAATATTTTCAATGGATTCTTGTTCAGGGCGTCGTTGACTATGACCGAGTACAATTTCAAGACATTCCAACATACTTGGAATGTCCAAGTGCATGGATCGCTTTCCGGATTTTCAAAAATTCATTAAAAATATTCTTCAAGAGATATGCAAATATATTCAACGGATTCTTGTTCAGGGCATGCTTGACTATGACTGTGTACAATTTCAAGACATTCCAAGATACTTTTGGGGTCTTTTTTGACGAAAAAGTTAAGTCACTGCCTAAGTGCATGGATCGCTTTCCTGATTTTCAGAAATTCTTTAAAAATATTCCTTAAACGATATGCAAATATTTTCAACGGATTCTTGTTCAGGGCGTCGTTGACTATGACTGAGTACAATTTCAAGACATTCCAACATACTTGGAATGTACAAGTGCATGGATCGCTTTCCTGATTTTCAAAAGTTCATTAAAAATATTCTTCAAGAGATATGCAAATATATTCAACGGATTCTTGTTCAGGGCATGCTTGACTATGACTGTGTACAATTTCAAGACATTCCAAGATACTTTTGGGGTCTTTTTTGAATAAAAAGTTAAGTCACTGCCTAAGTGCACAGACTTTCCTCATTTTCAAAAATTCATTAAAAATATTCCTTAAGAGATATGCAAATATTTTCAATTGATTCTTGTTCAGGGCGTCGTTGACTATGACTGAGTACAATTTCAAGACATTCCAACATACTTTGAATGTCCAAGTGCATGGATCGCTTTTCGGATTTTCAAAAATTCATTAAAAATATTCTTCAAGAGATATGCAAATATATTCAACGGATTCTTGTTCAGGGCATGCTTGACTATGACTGTGTACAATTTCAAGACATTCCAAGATACTTTTGGGGTCTTTTTTGACAAAAAAGTTAAGTCACTGCCTAAGTGCATGGATCGCTTTCCTGATTTTCAAAAATTCATTAAAAATATTCCCTAAGCGATATGCAAATATTTTCAACGGATTCTTGTTCAGGGCGTCGTTGACTATGACTGAGTACAATTTCAAGACATTCCAACATACTTGGAATGTCCAAGTGCATGGATCGCTTTCCTGATTTTCAAAAGTTCATTAAAAATATTCTTCAAGAGATATGCAAATATATTCAACGGATTCTTGTTCAGGGCATGCTTGACTATGACTGTGTACAATTTCAAGACATTCCAAGATACTTTTGGGGTCTTTTTTGAATAAAAAGTTAAGTCACTGCCTAAGTGCACAGACTTTCCTCATTTTCAAAAATTCATTAAAAATATTCCTTAAGAGATATGCAAATATTTTCAATTGATTCTTGTTCAGGGCGTCGTTGACTATGACTGAGTACAATTTCAAGACATTCCAACATACTTGGAATGTCCAAGTGCATGGATCGCTTTTCGGATTTTCAAAAATTCATTAAAAATATTCTTCAAGAGATATGCAAATATATTCAACGGATTCTTGTTCAGGGCATGCTTGACTATGACTGTGTACAATTTCAAGACATTCCAAGATACTTTTGGGGTCTTTTTTGACAAAAAAGTTAAGTCACTGCCTAAGTGCATGGATCGCTTTCCTGATTTTCAAAAATTCATTAAAAATATTCCTTAAGCGATATGCAAATATTTTCAACGGATTCTTGTTCAGGGCGTCGTTGACTATGACTGAGTACAATTTCAAGACATTCCAACATACTTGGAATGTCCAAGTGCATGGATCGCTTTCCTGATTTTCAAAAGTTCATTAAAAATATTCTTCAAGAGATATGCAAATATATTCAACGGATTCTTGTTCAGGGCATTCTTGACTATGACTGTGTACAATTTCAAGACATTCCAAGATACTTTTGGGGTTTTTTTTGAAGAAAAAGTTAAGTCACTGCCTAAGTGCATGGATCGCTTTCCTGATTTTCAGAAATTCTTTAAAAATATTCCTTAAACGATATGCAAATATTTTCAACGGATTCTTGTTCAGGGCGTCGTTGACTATGACTGAGTACAATTTCAAGACATTCCAACATACTTGGAATGTCCAAGTGCATGGATCGCTTTCCTGATTTTCAAAAGTTCATTAAAAATATTCTTCAAGAGATATGCAAATATATTCAACGGATTCTTGTTCAGGGCATGCTTGACTATGACTGTGTACAATTTCAAGACATTCCAAGATACTTTTGGGGTCTTTTTTGAATAAAAAGTTAAGTCACTGCCTAAGTGCACAGACTTTCCTCATTTTCAAAAATTCATTAAAAATATTCCTTAAGAGATATGCAAATATTTTCAATTGATTCTTGTTCAGGGCGTCGTTGACTATGACTGAGTACAATTTCAAGACATTCCAACATACTTGGAATGTCCAAGTGCATGGATCGCTTTTCGGATTTTCAAAAATTCATTAAAAATATTCTTCAAGAGATATGCAAATATATTCAACGGATTCTTGTTCAGGGCATGCTTGACTATGACTGTGTACAATTTCAAGACATTCCAAGATACTTTTGGGGTCTTTTTTGACAAAAAAGTTAAGTCACTGCCTAAGTGCATGGATCGCTTTCCTGATTTTCAGAAATTCTTTTAAAATATTCCTTAAACGATATGCAAATATTTTCAACGGATTCTTGTTCAGGGCGTCGTTGACTATGACTGAGTACAATTTCAAGACATTCCAACATACTTGGAATGTCCAAGTGCATGGATCGCTTTCCTGATTTTCAAAAGTTCATTAAAAATATTCTTCAAGAGATATGCAAATATATTCAACGGATTCTTGTTCAGGGCATGCTTGACTATGACTGTGTACAATTTCAAGACATTCCAAGATACTTTTGGGGTCTTTTTTGAATAAAAAGTTAAGTCACTGCCTAAGTGCACAGACTTTCCTCATTTTCAAAAATTCATTAAAAATATTCCTTAAGAGATATGCAAATATTTTCAATTGATTCTTGTTCAGGGCGTCGTTGACTATGACTGAGTACAATTTCAAGACATTCCAACATACTTTGAATGTCCAAGTGCATGGATCGCTTTTCGGATTTTCAAAAATTCATTAAAAATATTCTTCAAGAGATATGCAAATATATTCAACGGATTCTTGTTCAGGGCATGCTTGACTATGACTGTGTACAATTTCAAGACATTCCAAGATACTTTTGGGGTCTTTTTTGACGAAAAAGTTAAGTCACTGCCTAAGTGCATGGATCGCTTTCCTGATTTTCAAAAATTCATTAAAAATATTCCTTAAGCGATATGCAAATATTTTCAACGGATTCTTGTTCAGGGCGTCGTTGACTATGACTGTGTACAATTTCAAGACATTCCAAGATACTTTTGGGGTCTTTTTTGACAAAAAAGTTAAGTCACTGCCTAAGTGCATGGATCGCTTTCCTGATTTTCAGAAATTCTTTTAAAATATTCCTTAAACGATATGCAAATATTTTCAACGGATTCTTGTTCAGGGCGTCGTTGACTATGACTGAGTACAATTTCAAGACATTCCAACATACTTGGAATGTCCAAGTGCATGGATCGCTTTCCTGATTTTCAAAAGTTCATTAAAAATATTCTTCAAGAGATATGCAAATATATTCAACGGATTCTTGTTCAGGGCATGCTTGACTATGACTGTGTACAATTTCAAGACATTCCAAGATACTTTTGGGGTCTTTTTTGAATAAAAAGTTAAGTCACTGCCTAAGTGCACAGACTTTCCTCATTTTCAAAAATTCATTAAAAATATTCCTTAAGAGATATGCAAATATTTTCAATTGATTCTTGTTCAGGGCGTCGTTGACTATGACTGAGTACAATTTCAAGACATTCCAACATACTTTGAATGTCCAAGTGCATGGATCGCTTTTCGGATTTTCAAAAATTCATTAAAAATATTCTTCAAGAGATATGCAAATATATTCAACGGATTCTTGTTCAGGGCATGCTTGACTATGACTGTGTACAATTTCAAGACATTCCAAGATACTTTTGGGGTCTTTTTTTACAAAAAAGTTAAGTCACTGCCTAAGTGCATGGATCACTTTCCTGATTTTCAAAAATTCATTAAAAATATTCCTTAAGCGATATGCAAATATTTTCAACGGATTCTTGTTCAGGGCGTCGTTGACTATGACTGAGTACAATTTCAAGACATTCCAACATACTTGGAATGTCCAAGTGCATGGATCGCTTTCCTGATTTTCAAAAGTTCATTAAAAATATTCTTCAAGAGATATGCAAATATATTCAACGGATTCTTGTTCAGGGCATGCTTGACTATGACTGTGTACAATTTCAAGACATTCCAAGATACCTTTGGGGTCTTTTTTGAATAAAAAGTTAAGTCACTGCCTAAGTGCACAGACTTTCATCATTTTCAAAAATTCATTAAAAATATTCCTTAAGAGATATGCAAATATTTTCAATGGATTCTTGTTCAGGGCGTCGTTGACTATGACTGAGTACAATTTCAAGACATTCCAACATACTTGGAATGTCCAAGTGCATGGATCGCTTTCCGGATTTTCAAAAATTCATTAAAAATATTCTTCAAGAGATATGCAAATATATTCAACGGATTCTTGTTCAGGGCATTCTTGACTATGACTGTGTACAATTTCAAGACATTCCAAGATACTTTTGGGGTCTTTTTTGACGAAAAAGTTAAGTCACTGCCTAAGTGCATGGATCGCTTTCCTGATTTTCAGAAATTCTTTAAAAATATTCCTTAAACGATATGCAAATATTTTCAACGGATTCTTGTTCAGGGCGTCGTTGACTATGACTGAGTACAATTTCAAGACATTCCAACATACTTGGAATGTCCAAGTGCATGGATCGCTTTCCTGATTTTCAAAAGTTCATTAAAAATATTCTTCAAGAGATATGCAAATATATTCAACGGATTCTTGTTCAGGGCATGCTTGACTATGACTGTGTACAATTTCAAGACATTCCAAGATACCTTTGGGGTCTTTTTTGAATAAAAAGTTAAGTCACTGCCTAAGTGCACAGACTTTCATCATTTTCAAAAATTCATTAAAAATATTCCTTAAGAGATATGCAAATATTTTCAATGGATTCTTGTTCAGGGCGTCGTTGACTATGACCGAGTACAATTTCAAGACATTCCAACATACTTGGAATGTCCAAGTGCATGGATCGCTTTCCTGATTTTCAAAAGTTCATTAAAAATATTCTTCAAGAGATATGCAAATATATTCAACGGATTCTTGTTCAGGGCATGCTTGACTATGACTGTGTACAATTTCAAGACATTCCAAGATACTTTTGGGGTCTTTTTTGAATAAAAAGTTAAGTCACTGCCTAAGTGCACAGACTTTCCTCATTTTCAAAAATTCATTAAAAATATTCCTTAAGAGATATGCAAATATTTTCAATGGATTCTTGTTCAGGGCGTCGTTGACTATGACCGAGTACAATTTCAAGACATTCCAACATACTTGGAATGTCCAAGTGCATGGATCGCTTTCCGGATTTTCAAAAATTCATTAAAAATATTCTTCAAGAGATATGCAAATATATTCAACGGATTCTTGTTCAGGGCATGCTTGACTATGACTGTGTACAATTTCAAGACATTCCAAGATACTTTTGGGGTCTTTTTTGACAAAAAAGTTAAGTCACTGCCTAAGTGCATGGATCGCTTTCCTGATTTTCAGAAATTCTTTAAAAATATTCCTTAAACGATATGCAAATATTTTCAACGGATTCTTGTTCAGGGCGTCGTTGACTATGACTGAGTACAATTTCAAGACATTCCAACATACTTGGAATGTCCAAGTGCATGGATCGCTTTCCTGATTTTCAAAAGTTCATTAAAAATATTCTTCAAGAGATATGCAAATATATTCAACGGATTCTTGTTCAGGGCATGCTTGACTATGACTGTGTACAATTTCAAGACATTCCAAGATACTTTTGGGGTCTTTTTTGAATAAAAAGTTAAGTCACTGCCTGAGTGCACAGACTTTCCTCATTTTCAAAAATTCATTAAAAATATTCCTTAAGAGATATGCAAATATTTTCAATGGATTCTTGTTCAGGGCGTCGTTGACTATGACCGAGTACAATTTCAAGACATTCCAACATACTTGGAATGTCCAAGTGCATGGATCGCTTTCCGGATTTTCAAAAATTCATTAAAAATATTCTTCAAGAGATATGCAAATATATTCAACGGATTCTTGTTCAGGGCATTCTTGACTATGACTGTGTACAATTTCAAGACATTCCAAGATACTTTTGGGGTCTTTTTTGACGAAAAAGTTAAGTCACTGCCTAAGTGCATGGATCGCTTTCCTGATTTTCAGAAATTCTTTAAAAATATTCCTTAAACGATATGCAAATATTTTCAACGGATTATTGTTCAGGGCGTCGTTGACTATGACTGAGTACAATTTCAAGACATTCCAACATACTTTGAATGTCCAAGTGCATGGATCGCTTTTCGGATTTTCAAAAATTCATTAAAAATATTCTTCAAGAGATATGCAAATATATTCAACGGATTCTTGTTCAGGGCATGCTTGACTATGACTGTGTACAATTTCAAGACATTCCAAGATACTTTTGGGGTCTTTTTTGACAAAAAAGTTAAGTCACTGCCTAAGTGCATGGATCGCTTTCCTGATTTTCAAAAATTCATTAAAAATATTCCCTAAGCGATATGCAAATATTTTCAACGGATTCTTGTTCAGGGCGTCGTTGACTATGACTGAGTACAATTTCAAGACATTCCAACATACTTGGAATGTCCAAGTGCATGGATCGCTTTCCTGATTTTCAAAAGTTCATTAAAAATATTCTTCAAGAGATATGCAAATATATTCAACGGATTCTTGTTCAGGGCATGCTTGACTATGACTGTGTACAATTTCAAGACATTCCAAGATACCTTTGGGGTCTTTTTTGAATAAAAAGTTAAGTCACTGCCTAAGTGCACAGACTTTCATCATTTTCAAAAATTCATTAAAAATATTCCTTAAGAGATATGCAAATATTTTCAATGGATTCTTGTTCAGGGCGTCGTTGACTATGACCGAGTACAATTTCAAGACATTCCAACATACTTGGAATGTCCAAGTGCATGGATCGCTTTCCGGATTTTCAAAAATTCATTAAAAATATTCTTCAAGAGATATGCAAATATATTCAACGGATTCTTGTTCAGGGCATGCTTGACTATGACTGTGTACAATTTCAAGACATTCCAAGATACTTTTGGGGTCTTTTTTGACGAAAAAGTTAAGTCACTGCCTAAGTGCATGGATCGCTTTCCTGATTTTCAGAAATTCTTTAAAAATATTCCTTAAACGATATGCAAATATTTTCAACGGATTCTTGTTCAGGGCGTCGTTGACTATGACTGAGTACAATTTCAAGACATTCCAACATACTTGGAATGTCCAAGTGCATGGATCGCTTTCCTGATTTTCAAAAGTTCATTAAAAATATTCTTCAAGAGATATGCAAATATATTCAACGGATTCTTGTTCAGGGCATGCTTGACTATGACTGTGTACAATTTCAAGACATTCCAAGATACTTTTGGGGTCTTTTTTGAATAAAAAGTTAAGTCACTGCCTAAGTGCACAGACTTTCCTCATTTTCAAAAATTCATTAAAAATATTCCTTAAGAGATATGCAAATATTTTCAATTGATTCTTGTTCAGGGCGTCGTTGACTATGACTGAGTACAATTTCAAGACATTCCAACATACTTGGAATGTCCAAGTGCATGGATCGCTTTTCGGATTTTCAAAAATTCATTAAAAATATTCTTCAAGAGATATGCAAATATATTCAACGGATTCTTGTTCAGGGCATGCTTGACTATGACTGTGTACAATTTCAAGACATTCCAAGATACTTTTGGGGTCTTTTTTGACAAAAAAGTTAAGTCACTGCCTAAGTGCATGGATCGCTTTCCTGATTTTCAAAAATTCATAAAAAATATTCCTTAAGCGATATGCAAATATTTTCAACGGATTCTTGTTCAGGGCGTCGTTGACTATGACTGAGTACAATTTCAAGACATTCCAACATACTTGGAATGTCCAAGTGCATGGATCGCTTTCCTGATTTTCAAAAGTTCATTAAAAATATTCTTCAAGAGATATGCAAATATATTCAACGGATTCTTGTTCAGGGCATTCTTGACTATGACTGTGTACAATTTCAAGACATTCCAAGATACTTTTGGGGTTTTTTTTGAAGAAAAAGTTAAGTCACTGCCTAAGTGCATGGATCGCTTTCCTGATTTTCAGAAATTCTTTAAAAATATTCCTTAAACGATATGCAAATATTTTCAACGGATTCTTGTTCAGGGCGTCGTTGACTATGACTGAGTACAATTTCAAGACATTCCAACATACTTGGAATGTCCAAGTGTATGGATCGCTTTCCTGATTTTCAAAAGTTCATTAAAAATATTCTTCAAGAGATATGCAAATATATTCAACGGATTCTTGTTCAGGGCATGCTTGACTATGACTGTGTACAATTTCAAGACATTCCAAGATACTTTTGGGGTCTTTTTTGAATAAAAAGTTAAGTCACTGCCTCAGTGCACAGACTTTCCTCATTTTCAAAAATTCATTAAAAATATTCCTTAAGAGATATGCAAATATTTTCAATTGATTCTTGTTCAGGGCGTCGTTGACTATGACTGAGTACAATTTCAAGACATTCCAACATACTTTGAATGTCCAAGTGCATGGATCGCTTTCCGGATTTTCAAAAATTAATTAAAAATATTCTTCAAGAGATATGCAAATATATTCAACGGATTCTTGTTCAGGGCATGCTTGACTATGACTGTGTACAATTTCAAGACATTCCAAGATACTTTTGGGGTCTTTTTTGACGAAAAAGTTAAGTCACTGCCTTAGTGCATGGATCGCTTTCCTGATTTTCAGAAATTCTTTAAAAAATATTCCTTAAACGATATGCAAATATTTTCAACGGATTCTTGTTCAGGGCGTCGTTGACTATGACTGAGTACAATTTCAAGACATTCCAACATACTTGGAATGTCCAAGTGCATGGATCGCTTTCCTGATTTTCAAAAGTTCATTAAAAATATTCTTCAAGAGATATGCAAATATATTCAACGGATTCTTGTTCAGGGCATGCTTGACTATGACTGTGTACAATTTCAAGACATTCCAAGATACTTTTGGGGTCTTTTTTGAATAAAAAGTTAAGTCACTGCCTAAGTGCACAGACTTTCCTCATTTTCAAAAATTCATTAAAAATATTCCTTAAGAGATATGCAAATATTTTCAATTGATTCTTGTTCAGGGCGTCGTTGACTATGACTGAGTACAATTTCAAGACATTCCAACATACTTGGAATGTCCAAGTGCATGGATCGCTTTTCGGATTTTCAAAAATTCATTTAAAATATTCTTCAAGAGATATGCAAATATATTCAACGGATTCTTGTTCAGGGCATGCTTGACTATGACTGTGTACAATTTCAAGACATTCCAAGATACTTTTGGGGTCTTTTTTGACAAAAAAGTTAAGTCACTGCCTAAGTGCATGGATCGCTTTCCTGATTTTCAGAAATTCTTTTAAAATATTCCTTAAACGATATGCAAATATTTTCAACGGATTCTTGTTCAGGGCGTCGTTGACTATGACTGAGTACAATTTCAAGACATTCCAACATACTTGGAATGTCCAAGTGCATGGATCGCTTTCCTGATTTTCAAAAGTTCATTAAAAATATTCTTCAAGAGATATGCAAATATATTCAACGGATTCTTGTTCAGGGCATGCTTGACTATGACTGTGTACAATTTCAAGACATTCCAAGATACTTTTGGGGTCTTTTTTGAATAAAAAGTTAAGTCACTGCCTAAGTGCACAGACTTTCCTCATTTTCAAAAATTCATTAAAAATATTCCTTAAGAGATATGCAAATATTTTCAATTGATTCTTGTTCAGGGCGTCGTTGACTATGACTGAGTACAATTTCAAGACATTCCAACATACTTTGAATGTCCAAGTGCATGGATCGCTTTTCGGATTTTCAAAAATTCATTAAAAATATTATTCAAGAGATATGCAAATATATTCAACATATTCTTGTTCAGGGCATGCTTGACTATGACTGTGTACAATTTCAAGACATTCCAAGATACTTTTGGGGTCTTTTTTGACGAAAAAGTTAAGTCACTGCCTAAGTGCATGGATCGCTTTCCTGATTTTCAAAAATTCATTAAAAATATTCCTTAAGCGATATGCAAATATTTTCAACGGATTCTTGTTCAGGGCGTCGTTGACTATGACCGAGTACAATTTCAAGACATTCCAACATACTTTGAATGTCCAAGTACATGGATCGCTTTCCTGATTTTCAAAAGTTCATTAAAAATATTCTTCAAGAGATATGCAAATATATTCAACGGATTCTTGTTCAGGGCATGCTTGACTATGACTGTGTACAATTTCAAGACATTCCAAGATACTTTTGGGGTCTTTTTTGAATGAAAAGTTAAGTCACTGGCTTAGTGCACAGACTTTACTCATTTTCAAAAATTCATTAAAAATATTCCTTAAGAGATATGCAAATATTTTCAATTGATTCTTGTTCAGAGCGTCGTTGACTATGACTGAGTACAATGTCAAGACATTCCAACATACTTGGAATGTCCAAGTGCATGGATCGCTTTTCGGATTTTCAAAAATTCATTAAAAATATTCTTCAAGAGATATGCAAATATATTCAACGGATTCTTGTTCAGGGCATGCTTGACTATGACTGTGTACAATTTCAAGACATTCCAAGATACTTTTGGGGTCTTTTTTGACGAAAAAGTTAAGTCACTGCCTAAGTGCATGGATCGCTTTCCTGATTTTCAAAAATTCATTAAAAATATTCCTTAAGCGATATGCAAATATTTTCAACGGATTCTTGTTCAGGGCGTCGTTGACTATGACTGAGTACAATTTCAAGACATTCCAACATACTTGGAATGTCAAAGTGCATGGATCGCTTTCCTGATTTTCAAAGGTTCATTAAAAATATTCTTCAAGAGATATGCAAATATATTCAACGGATTCTTGTTCAGGGCATGCTTGACTATGACTGTGTACAATTTCAAGACATATCAAGATACTTTTGGGGTCTTTTTTGAATAAAAAGTTAAGTCACTGCCTAAGTGCACAGACTTTCCTCATTTTCAAAAATTCATTAAAAATATTCCTTAAGAGATATGCAAATATTTTCAATTGATTCTTGTTCAGGGCGTCGTTGACTATGACTGAGTACAATTTCAAGACATTCCAACATACTTGGAATGTCCAAGTGCATGGATCGCTTTTCGGATTTTCAAAAATTCATTAAAAATATTCTTCAAGAGATATGCAAATATATTCAACGGTTTCTTGTTCAGGGCATGCTTGACTATGACTGTGTACAATTTCAAGACATTCCAAGATACTTTTGGGGTCTTTTTTGACAAAAAAGTTAAGTCACTGCCTAAGTGCATGGATTGCTTTCCTGATTTTCAAAAATTCATTAAAAATATTCCTTAAGCGATATGCAAATATTTTCAACGGATTCTTGTTCAGGGCGTCGTTGACTATGACTGAGTACAATTTCAAGACATTCCAACATACTTGGAATGTCCAAGTGCATGGATCGCTTTCCGGATTTTCAAAAATTCATTAAAAATATTCTTCAAGAGATATGCAAATATATTCAACGGATTCTTGTTCAGGGCATGCTTGACTATGACTGTGTACAATTTCAAGACATTCCAAGATACTTTTGGGGTCTTTTTTGAATAAAAAGTTAAGTCACTGCCTAAGTGCACAGACTTTCCTCATTTCCAAAAATTCATTAAAAATATTCCTTAAGAGATATGCAAATATTTTCAATGGATTCTTGTTCAGGGCGTCGTTGACTATGACCGAGTACAATTTCAAGACATTCCAACATACTTGGAATGTCCAAGTGCATGGATCGCTTTCCGGATTTTCAAAAATTCATTAAAAATATTCTTCAAGAGATATGCAAATATATTCAACGGATTCTTGTTCAGGGCATGCTTGACTATGACTGTGTACAATTTCAAGACATTCCAAGATACTTTTGGGGTCTTTTTTGACGAAAAAGTTAAGTCACTGCCTAAGTGCATGGATCGCTTTCCTGATTTTCAAAAATTCATTAAAAATATTCTTCAAGAGATATGCAAATATATTCAACGGATTCTTATTCAGGGCATGCTTGACTATGACTGTGTACAATTTCAAGACATTCCAATTTACTTTTGGGTTTTTTTTTGAAAAAAAAGTCAAGTCACTAAGTGCATCAGGGCAAATGGATCGTTTCCTTCGTCTCACCTGATATCCTGCTGTGTGATCCACGGTGTCCAAACGTTTGTTTCCAGCGACTGGACGACATGGATGAACTCCTGCAGCTTTAATTCTTTAAAAACAACCCAAAAACATAAAAAGTTAAGTCACTGCCTAAGTGCATGGATCGCTTTCCTGATATTCAAAAATTCATTAAAAATATTCCTCAAGAGATATGCAAATATATTCAACGGATTCTTGTTCAGGGCATGCTTGACTATGACTGTGTACAATTTCAAGACATTCCAAGATACTTTTGGGGTCTTTTTTGACGAAAAAGTTAAGTCACTGCCTAAGTGCATGGATCGCTTTCCTGATTTTCAAAAATTCATTAAAAATATTCCTTAAGCGATATGCAAATATTTTCAACGGATTCTTGTTCAGGGCGTCGTTGACTATGACTGAGTACAATTTCAAGACATTCCAACATACTTGGAATGTCCAAGTGCATGGATCGCTTTCCGGATTTTCAAAAATTCATTAAAAATATTCTTCAAGAGATATGCAAATATATTCAACGGATTCTTATTCAGGGCATGCTTGACTATGACTGTGTACAATTTCAAGACATTCCAATTTACTTTTGGGGGTTTTTTTGAAAAAAAAGTCAAGTCACTAAGTGCATCAGGGCAAATGGATCGTTTCCTTCGTCTCACCTGATATCCTGCTGTGTGATCCACGGTGTCCAAACGTTTGTTTCCAGCGACTGGGCGACATGGATGAACTCCTGCAGCTTTAATGCTTTAAAAACAAACCAAAAACATCAAAAGTTAAGTCACTGCCTAAGTGCATGGATCGCTTTCCTAATTTTCAAAAATTCATTAAAAATATTCCGTAAGAGATATGCAAATATTTTCAATTGATTCTTGTTCAGGGCGTCGTTGACTATGACCGAGTACAATTTCAAGACATTCCAACATACTTGGAATGTCCAAGTGCATGGATCGCTTTCCGGATTTTCAAAAATTCATTAAAAATATTCTTCAAGAGATATGCAAATATATTCAACGGATTCTTGTTCAGGGCATGCTTGACTATGACTGTGTACAATTTCAAGACATTCCAAGATACTTTTGGGGTCTTTTTTGACGAAAAAGTTAAGTCACTGCCTAAGTGCATGGATCGCTTTCCTGATTTTCAAAAATTCATTAAAAATATTCCTTAAGCGATATGCAAATATTTTCAACGGATTCTTGTTCAGGGCGTCATTGACTATGACCGAGTACAATTTCAAGACATTCCAAGATACTTTGAATGTCCAAGTACATGGATCGCTTTCCTGATTTTCAAAAGTTCATTAAAAATATTCTTCAAGAGATATGCAAATATATTCAACGGATTCTTGTTCAGGGCATGCTTGACTATGACTGTGTACAATTTCAAGACATTCCAAGATACTTTTGGGGTCTTTTTTGAATGAAAAGTTAAGTCACTGGCTTAGTGCACAGACTTTCCTCATTTTCAAAAATTCATTAAAAATATTCCTTAAGAGATATGCAAATATTTTCAATTGATTCTTGTTCAGAGCGTCGTTGACTATGACTGAGTACAATTTCAAGACATTCCAACATACTTGGAATGTCCAAGTGCATGGATCGCTTTCCGGATTTTCAAAAATTCATTAAAAATATTCTTCAAGAGATATGCAAATATATTCAACGGATTCTTGTTCAGGGCATGCTTGACTATGACTGTGTACAATTTCAAGACATTCCAAGATACTTTTGGGGTCTTTTTTGACGAAAAAGTTAAGTCACTGCCTAAGTGCATGGATCGCTTTCCTGATTTTCAAAAATTCATTAAAAATATTCCTTAAGCGATATGCAAATATTTTCAACGGATTCTTGTTCAGGGCGTCGTTGACTATGACCGAGTACAATTTCAAGACATTCCAACATACTTTGAATGTCCAAGTACATGGATCGCTTTCCTGATTTTCAAAAGTTCATTAAAAATATTCTTCAAGAGATATGCAAATATATTCAACGGATTCTTGTTCAGGGCATGCTTGACTATGACTGTGTACAATTTCAAGACATTCCAAGATACTTTTGGGGTCTTTTTTGAATGAAAAGTTAAGTCACTGGCTTAGTGCACAGACTTTCCTCATTTTCAAAAATTCATTAAAAATATTCCTTAAGAGATATGCAAATATTTTCAATTGATTCTTGTTCAGAGCGTCGTTGACTATGACTGAGTACAATTTCAAGACATTCCAACATACTTGGAATGTCCAAGTGCATGGATCGCTTTTCGGATTTTCAAAAATTCATTAAAAATATTCTTCAAGAGATATGCAAATATATTCAACGGATTCTTGTTCAGGGCATGCTTGACTATGACTGTGTACAATTTAAGACATTCCAAGATACTTTTGGGGTCTTTTTTGACGAAAAAGTTAAGTCACTGCCTAAGTGCATGGATCGCTTTCCTGATTTTCAAAAATTCATTAAAAATATTCCTTAAGCGATATGCAAATATTTTCAACGGATTCTTGTTCAGGGCGTCGTTGACTATGACTGAGTACAATTTCAAGACATTCCAACATACTTGGAATGTCCAAGTGCATGGATCGCTTTCCTGATTTTCAAAAGTTCATTAAAAATATTCTTCAAGAGATATGCAAATATATTCAACGGATTCTTGTTCAGGGCATGCTTGACTATGACTGTGTACAATTTCAAGACATTCCAATTTACTTTTGGGGGTTTTTTTGAAAAAAAAGTCAAGTCACTAAGTGCATCAGGGCAAATGGATCGTTTCCTTCGTCTCACCTGATATCCTGCTGTGTGATCCACGGTGTCCAAACGTTTGTTTCCAGCGACTGGGCGACATGGATGAACTCCTGCAGCTTTAATGCTTTAAAAACAAACCAAAAACATCAAAAGTTAAGTCACTGCCTAAGTGCATGGATCGCTTTCCTAATTTTCAAAAATTCATTAAAAATATTCCGTAAGAGATATGCAAATATTTTCAATTGATTCTTGTTCAGGGCGTCGTTGACTATGACCGAGTACAATTTCAAGACATTCCAACATACTTGGAATGTCCAAGTGCATGGATCGCTTTCCGGATTTTCAAAAATTCATTAAAAATATTCTTCAAGAGATATGCAAATATATTCAACGGATTCTTGTTCAGGGCATGCTTGACTATGACTGTGTACAATTTCAAGACATTCCAAGATACTTTTGGGGTCTTTTTTGACGAAAAAGTTAAGTCACTGCCTAAGTGCATGGATCGCTTTCCTGATTTTCAAAAATTCATTAAAAATATTCCTTAAGCGATATGCAAATATTTTCAACGGATTCTTGTTCAGGGCGTCGTTGACTATGACCGAGTACAATTTCAAGACATTCCAACATACTTTGAATGTCCAAGTACATGGATCGCTTTCCTGATTTTCAAAAGTTCATTAAAAATATTCTTCAAGAGATATGCAAATATATTCAACGGATTCTTGTTCAGGGCATGCTTGACTATGACTGTGTACAATTTCAAGACATTCCAAGATACTTTTGGGGTCTTTTTTGAATGAAAAGTTAAGTCACTGGCTTAGTGCACAGACTTTCCTCATTTTCAAAAATTCATTAAAAATATTCCTTAAGAGATATGCAAATATTTTCAATTGATTCTTGTTCAGAGCGTCGTTGACTATGACTGAGTACAATTTCAAGACATTCCAACATACTTGGAATGTCCAAGTGCATGGATCGCTTTTCGGATTTTCAAAAATTCATTAAAAATATTCTTCAAGAGATATGCAAATATATTCAACGGATTCTTGTTCAGGGCATGCTTGACTATGACTGTGTACAATTTAAGACATTCCAAGATACTTTTGGGGTCTTTTTTGACGAAAAAGTTAAGTCACTGCCTAAGTGCATGGATCGCTTTCCTGATTTTCAAAAATTCATTAAAAATATTCCTTAAGCGATATGCAAATATTTTCAACGGATTCTTGTTCAGGGCGTCGTTGACTATGACTGAGTACAATTTCAAGACATTCCAACATACTTGGAATGTCCAAGTGCATGGATCGCTTTCCTGATTTTCAAAAGTTCATTAAAAATATTCTTCAAGAGATATGCAAATATATTCAACGGATTCTTGTTCAGGGCATGCTTGACTATGACTGTGTACAATTTCAAGACATTCCAATTTACTTTTGGGGGTTTTTTTGAAAAAAAAGTCAAGTCACTAAGTGCATCAGGGCAAATGGATCGTTTCCTTCGTCTCACCTGATATCCTGCTGTGTGATCCACGGTGTCCAAACGTTTGTTTCCAGCGACTGGGCGACATGGATGAACTCCTGCAGCTTTAATGCTTTAAAAACAAACCAAAAACATCAAAAGTTAAGTCACTGCCTAAGTGCATGGATCGCTTTCCTAATTTTCAAAAATTCATTAAAAATATTCCGTAAGAGATATGCAAATATTTTCAATTGATTCTTGTTCAGGGCGTCGTTGACTATGACCGAGTACAATTTCAAGACATTCCAACATACTTGGAATGTCCAAGTGCATGGATCGCTTTCCGGATTTTCAAAAATTCATTAAAAATATTCTTCAAGAGATATGCAAATATATTCAACGGATTCTTGTTCAGGGCATGCTTGACTATGACTGTGTACAATTTCAAGACATTCCAAGATACTTTTGGGGTCTTTTTTGACGAAAAAGTTAAGTCACTGCCTAAGTGCATGGATCGCTTTCCTGATTTTCAAAAATTCATTAAAAATATTCCTTAAGCGATATGCAAATATTTTCAACGGATTCTTGTTCAGGGCGTCGTTGACTATGACCGAGTACAATTTCAAGACATTCCAACATACTTTGAATGTCCAAGTACATGGATCGCTTTCCTGATTTTCAAAAGTTCATTAAAAATATTCTTCAAGAGATATGCAAATATATTCAACGGATTCTTGTTCAGGGCATGCTTGACTATGACTGTGTACAATTTCAAGACATTCCAAGATACTTTTGGGGTCTTTTTTGAATGAAAAGTTAAGTCACTGGCTTAGTGCACAGACTTTCCTCATTTTCAAAAATTCATTAAAAATATTCCTTAAGAGATATGCAAATATTTTCAATTGATTCTTGTTCAGAGCGTCGTTGACTATGACTGAGTACAATTTCAAGACATTCCAACATACTTGGAATGTCCAAGTGCATGGATCGCTTTTCGGATTTTCAAAAATTCATTAAAAATATTCTTCAAGAGATATGCAAATATATTCAACGGATTCTTGTTCAGGGCATGCTTGACTATGACTGTGTACAATTTAAGACATTCCAAGATACTTTTGGGGTCTTTTTTGACGAAAAAGTTAAGTCACTGCCTAAGTGCATGGATCGCTTTCCTGATTTTCAAAAATTCATTAAAAATATTCCTTAAGCGATATGCAAATATTTTCAACGGATTCTTGTTCAGGGCGTCGTTGACTATGACTGAGTACAATTTCAAGACATTCCAACATACTTGGAATGTCCAAGTGCATGGATCGCTTTCCTGATTTTCAAAAGTTCATTAAAAATATTCTTCAAGAGATATGCAAATATATTCAACGGATTCTTGTTCAGGGCATGCTTGACTATGACTGTGTACAATTTCAAGACATTCCAAGATACTTTTGGGGTCTTTTTTGACGAAAAAGTTAAGTCACTGCCTAAGTGCATGGATCGCTTTCCTGATTTTCAAAAATTCATTAAAAATATTCCTTAAGCGATATGCAAATATTTTCAACGGATTCTTGTTCAGGGCGTCGTTGACTATGACCGAGTACAATTTCAAGACATTCCAACATACTTTGAATGTCCAAGTACATGGATCGCTTTCCTGATTTTCAAAAGTTCATTAAAAATATTCTTCAAGAGATATGCAAATATATTCAACGGATTCTTGTTCAGGGCATGCTTGACTATGACTGTGTACAATTTCAAGACATTCTAAGATACTTTTGGGGTCTTTTTTGAATGAAAAGTTAAGTCACTGGCTTAGTGCACAGACTTTACTCATTTTCAAAAATTCATTAAAAATATTCCTTAAGAGATATGCAAATATTTTCAATTGATTCTTGTTCAGAGCGTGGTTGACTATGACTGAGTACAATTTCAAGACATTCCAACATACTTGGAATGTCCAAGTGCATGGATCGCTTTCCTGATTTTCAAAAGTTCATTAAAAATATTCTTCAAGAGATATGCAAATATATTCAACGGATTCTTGTTCAGGGCATGCTTGACTATGACTGTGTACAATTTCAAGACATTCCAAGATACTTTTGGGGTCTTTTTTGACGAAAAAGTTAAGTCACTGCCTAAGTGCATGGATCGCTTTCCTGATTTTCAGAAATTCTTTAAAAATATTCCTTAAACGATATGCAAATATTTTCAACGGATTCTTGTTCAGGGCGTCGTTGACTATGACTGAGTACAATTTCAAGACATTCCAACATACTTGGAATGTCCAAGTGCATGGATCGCTTTCCTGATTTTCAAAAGTTCATTAAAAATATTCTTCAAGAGATATGCAAATATATTCAACGGATTCTTGTTCAGGGCATGCTTGACTATGACTGTGTACAATTTCAAGACATATCAAGATACTTTTGGGGTCTTTTTTGAATAAAAAGTTAAGTCACTGCCTAAGTGCACAGACTTTCCTCATTTTCAAAAATTCATTAAAAATATTCCTTAAGAGATATGCAAATATTTTCAATTGATTCTTGTTCAGGGCGTCGTTGACTATGACTGAGTACAATTTCAAGACATTCCAACATACTTGGAATGTCCAAGTGCATGGATCGCTTTTCGGATTTTCAAAAATTCATTAAAAATATTCTTCAAGAGATATGCAAATATATTCAACGGTTTCTTGTTCAGGGCATGCTTGACTATGACTGTGTACAATTTCAAGACATTCCAAGATACTTTTGGGGTCTTTTTTGACAAAAAAGTTAAGTCACTGCCTAAGTGCATGGATTGCTTTCCTGATTTTCAAAAATTCATTAAAAATATTCCTTAAGCGATATGCAAATATTTTCAACGGATTCTTGTTCAGGGCGTCGTTGACTATGACTGAGTACAATTTCAAGACATTCCAACATACTTGGAATGTCCAAGTGCATGGATCGCTTTCCGGATTTTCAAAAATTCATTAAAAATATTCTTCAAGAGATATGCAAATATATTCAACGGATTCTTGTTCAGGGCATTCTTGACTATGACTGTGTACAATTTCAAGACATTCCAAGATACTTTTGGGGTCTTTTTTGACGAAAAAGTTAAGTCACTGCCTAAGTGCATGGATCGCTTTCCTGATTTTCAGAAATTCTTTAAAAATATTCCTTAAACGATATGCAAATATTTTCAACGGATTCTTGTTCAGGGCGTCGTTGACTATGACTGAGTACAATTTCAAGACATTCCAACATACTTGGAATGTCCAAGTGCATGGATCGCTTTCCTGATTTTCAAAAGTTCATTAAAAATATTCTTCAAGAGATATGCAAATATATTCAACGGATTCTTGTTCAGGGCATGCTTGACTATGACTGTGTACAATTTCAAGACATTCCAAGATACTTTTGGGGTCTTTTTTGACGAAAAAGTTAAGTCACTGCCTAAGTGCATGGATCGCTTTCCTGATTTTCAAAAATTCATTAAAAATATTCCTTAAGCGATATGCAAATATTTTCAACGGATTCTTGTTCAGGGCGTCGTTGACTATGACTGAGTACAATTTCAAGACATTCCAACATACTTGGAATGTCCAAGTGCATGGATCGCTTTCCTGATTTTCAAAAGTTCATTAAAAATATTCTTCAAGAGATATGCAAATATATTCAACGGATTCTTGTTCAGGGCATGCTTGACTATGACTGTGTACAATTTCAAGACATTCCAAGATACTTTTGGGGTCTTTTTTGACGAAAAAGTTAAGTCACTGCCTAAGTGCATGGATCGCTTTCCTGATTTTCAGAAATTCTTTAAAAATATTCCTTAAACGATATGCAAATATTTTCAACGGATTCTTGTTCAGGGCGTCGTTGACTATGACTGAGTACAATTTCAAGACATTCCAAGATACTTGGAATGTCCAAGTGCATGGATCGCTTTCCTGATTTTCAAAAGTTCATTAAAAATATTCTTCAAGAGATATGCAAATATATTCAACGGATTCTTGTTCAGGGCATGCTTGACTATGACTGTGTACAATTTCAAGACATATCAAGATACTTTTGGGGTCTTTTTTGAATAAAAAGTTAAGTCACTGCCTAAGTGCACAGACTTTCCTCATTTTCAAAAATTCATTAAAAATATTCCTTAAGAGATATGCAAATATTTTCAATTGATTCTTGTTCAGGGCGTCGTTGACTATGACTGAGTACAATTTCAAGACATTCCAACATACTTGGAATGTCCAAGTGCATGGATCGCTTTTCGGATTTTCAAAAATTCATTAAAAATATTCTTCAAGAGATATGCAAATATATTCAACGGTTTCTTGTTCAGGGCATGCTTGACTATGACTGTGTACAATTTCAAGACATTCCAAGATACTTTTGGGGTCTTTTTTGACAAAAAAGTTAAGTCACTGCCTAAGTGCATGGATTGCTTTCCTGATTTTCAAAAATTCATTAAAAATATTCCTTAAGCGATATGCAAATATTTTCAACGGATTCTTGTTCAGGGCGTCGTTGACTATGACTGAGTACAATTTCAAGACATTCCAACATACTTGGAATGTCCAAGTGCATGGATCGCTTTCCGGATTTTCAAAAATTCATTAAAAATATTCTTCAAGAGATATGCAAATATATTCAACGGATTCTTGTTCAGGGCATGCTTGACTATGACTGTGTACAATTTCAAGACATTCCAAGATACTTTTGGGGTCTTTTTTGAATAAAAAGTTAAGTCACTGCCTAAGTGCACAGACTTTCCTCATTTCCAAAAATTCATTAAAAATATTCCTTAAGAGATATGCAAATATTTTCAATGGATTCTTGTTCAGGGCGTCGTTGACTATGACCGAGTACAATTTCAAGACATTCCAACATACTTGGAATGTCCAAGTGCATGGATCGCTTTCCGGATTTTCAAAAATTCATTAAAAATATTCTTCAAGAGATATGCAAATATATTCAACGGATTCTTGTTCAGGGCATGCTTGACTATGACTGTGTACAATTTCAAGACATTCCAAGATACTTTTGGGGTCTTTTTTGACGAAAAAGTTAAGTCACTGCCTAAGTGCATGGATCGCTTTCCTGATTTTCAAAAATTCATTAAAAATATTCTTCAAGAGATATGCAAATATATTCAACGGATTCTTATTCAGGGCATGCTTGACTATGACTGTGTACAATTTCAAGACATTCCAATTTACTTTTGGGTTTTTTTTTGAAAAAAAAGTCAAGTCACTAAGTGCATCAGGGCAAATGGATCGTTTCCTTCGTCTCACCTGATATCCTGCTGTGTGATCCACGGTGTCCAAACGTTTGTTTCCAGCGACTGGACGACATGGATGAACTCCTGCAGCTTTAATTCTTTAAAAACAACCCAAAAACATAAAAAGTTAAGTCACTGCCTAAGTGCATGGATCGCTTTCCTGATTTTCAAAAATTCATTAAAAATATTCCTCAAGAGATATGCAAATATATTCAACGGATTCTTGTTCAGGGCATGCTTGACTATGACTGTGTACAATTTCAAGACATTCCAAGATACTTTTGGGGTCTTTTTTGACGAAAAAGTTAAGTCACTGCCTAAGTGCATGGATCGCTTTCCTGATTTTCAAAAATTCATTAAAAATATTCCTTAAGCGATATGCAAATATTTTCAACGGATTCTTGTTCAGGGCGTCGTTGACTATGACTGAGTACAATTTCAAGACATTCCAACATACTTGGAATGTCCAAGTGCATGGATCGCTTTCCGGATTTTCAAAAATTCATTAAAAATATTCTTCAAGAGATATGCAAATATATTCAACAGATTCTTATTCAGGGCATGCTTGACTATGACTGTGTACAATTTCAAGACATTCCAATTTACTTTTGGGGGTTTTTTTGAAAAAAAAGTCAAGTCACTAAGTGCATCAGGGCAAATGGATCGTTTCCTTCGTCTCACCTGATATCCTGCTGTGTGATCCACGGTGTCCAAACGTTTGTTTCCAGCGACTGGGCGACATGGATGAACTCCTGCAGCTTTAATGCTTTAAAAACAAACCAAAAACATCAAAAGTTAAGTCACTGCCTAAGTGCATGGATCGCTGTCCTAATTTTCAAAAATTCATTAAAAATATTCCGTAAGAGATATGCAAATATTTTCAATTGATTCTTGTTCAGGGCGTCGTTGACTATGACTGAGTACAATTTCAAGACATTCCAACATACTTGGAATGTCCAAGTGCATGGATCGCTTTTCGGATTTTCAAAAATTCATTAAAAATATTCTTCAAGAGATATGCAAATATATTCAACGGATTCTTGTTCAGGGCATGCTTGACTATGACTGTGTACAATTTCAAGACATTCCAAGATACTTTTGGGGTCTTTTTTGAATAAAAAGTTAAGTCACTGCCTAAGTGCATGGATCGCTTTCCTGATTTTCAAAAATTCATTAAAAATATTCCTTAAGCGATATGCAAATATTTTCAACGGATTCTTGTTCAGGGCGTCGTTGACTATGACTGAGTACAATTTCAAGACATTCCAACATACTTGGAATGTCCAAGTGCATGGATCGCTTTCCTGATTTTCAAAAGTTCATTAAAAATATTCTTCAAGAGATATGCAAATATATTCAACGGATTCTTGTTCAGGGCATGCTTGACTATGACTGTGTACAATTTCAAGACATTCCAAGATACTTTTGGGGTCTTTTTTGACGAAAAAGTTAGGTCACTGCCTAAGTGCATGGATCGCTTTCCTGATTTTCAAAAATTCATTAAAAATATTCTTCAAGAGATATGCAAATATATTCAACGGATTCTTATTCAGGGCATGCTTGACTATGACTGTGTACAATTTCAAGACATTCCAATTTACTTTTGGGTTTTTTTTTGAAAAAAAAGTCAAGTCACTAAGTGCATCAGGGCAAATGGATCGTTTCCTTCGTCTCACCTGATATCCTGCTGTGTGATCCACGGTGTCCAAACGTTTGTTTCCAGCGACTGGACGACATGGATGAACTCCTGCAGCTTTAATTCTTTAAAAACAACCCAAAAACATAAAAAGTTAAGTCACTGCCTAAGTGCATGGATCGCTTTCCTGATTTTCAAAAATTCATTAAAAATATTCCTCAAGAGATATGCAAATATATTCAACGGATTCTTGTTCAGGGCATGCTTGACTATGACTGTGTACAATTTCAAGACATTCCAAGATACTTTTGGGGTCTTTTTTGACGAAAAAGTTAAGTCACTGCCTAAGTGCATGGATCGCTTTCCTGATTTTCAAAAATTCATTAAAAATATTCCTTAAGCGATATGCAAATATTTTCAACGGATTCTTGTTCAGGGCGTCGTTGACTATGACTGAGTACAATTTCAAGACATTCCAACATACTTGGAATGTCCAAGTGCATGGATCGCTTTCCGGATTTTCAAAAATTCATTAAAAATATTCTTCAAGAGATATGCAAATATATTCAACAGATTCTTATTCAGGGCATGCTTGACTATGACTGTGTACAATTTCAAGACATTCCAATTTACTTTTGGGGGTTTTTTTGAAAAAAAAGTCAAGTCACTAAGTGCATCAGGGCAAATGGATCGTTTCCTTCGTCTCACCTGATATCCTGCTGTGTGATCCACGGTGTCCAAACGTTTGTTTCCAGCGACTGGGCGACATGGATGAACTCCTGCAGCTTTAATGCTTTAAAAACAAACCAAAAACATCAAAAGTTAAGTCACTGCCTAAGTGCATGGATCGCTGTCCTAATTTTCAAAAATTCATTAAAAATATTCCGTAAGAGATATGCAAATATTTTCAATTGATTCTTGTTCAGGGCGTCGTTGACTATGACTGAGTACAATTTCAAGACATTCCAACATACTTGGAATGTCCAAGTGCATGGATCGCTTTTCGGATTTTCAAAAATTCATTAAAAATATTCTTCAAGAGATATGCAAATATATTCAACGGATTCTTGTTCAGGGCATGCTTGACTATGACTGTGTACAATTTCAAGACATTCCAAGATACTTTTGGGGTCTTTTTTGAATAAAAAGTTAAGTCACTGCCTAAGTGCATGGATCGCTTTCCTGATTTTCAAAAATTCATTAAAAATATTCCTTAAGCGATATGCAAATATTTTCAACGGATTCTTGTTCAGGGCGTCGTTGACTATGACTGAGTACAATTTCAAGACATTCCAACATACTTGGAATGTCCAAGTGCATGGATCGCTTTCCTGATTTTCAAAAGTTCATTAAAAATATTCTTCAAGAGATATGCAAATATATTCAACGGATTCTTGTTCAGGGCATGCTTGACTATGACTGTGTACAATTTCAAGACATTCCAAGATACCTTTGGGGTCTTTTTTGGATAAAAAGTTAAGTCACTGCCTAAGTGCACAGACTTTCATCATTTTCAAAAATTCATTAAAAATATTCCTTAAGAGATATGCAAATATTTTCAATGGATTCTTGTTCAGGGCGTCGTTGACTATGACCGAGTACAATTTCAAGACATTCCAACATACTTGGAATGTCCAAGTGCATGGATCGCTTTCCGGATTTTCAAAAATTCATTAAAAATATTCTTCAAGAGATATGCAAATATATTCAACGGATTCTTGTTCAGGGCATGCTTGACTATGACTGTGTACAATTTCAAGACATTCCAAGATACTTTTGGGGTCTTTTTTGACGAAAAAGTTAAGTCACTGCCTAAGTGCATGGATCGCTTTCCTGATTTTCAGAAATTCTTTAAAAATATTCCTTAAACGATATGCAAATATTTTCAACGGATTCTTGTTCAGGGCGTCGTTGACTATGACTGAGTACAATTTCAAGACATTCCAACATACTTGGAATGTCCAAGTGAATGGATCGCTTTCCTGATTTTCAAAAGTTCATTAAAAATATTCTTCAAGAGATATGCAAATATATTCAACGGATTCTTGTTCAGGGCATGCTTGACTATGACTGTGTACAATTTCAAGACATTCCAGGATACTTTTAGGGTCTTTTTTGAATAAAAAGTTAAGTCACTGCCTAAGTGCACAGACTTTCCTCATTTTCAAAAATTCATTAAAAATATTCCTTAAGCGATATGCAAATATCATCAATTGATTCTTGTTCAGGGCGTCGTTGACTATGACTGAGTACAATTTCAAGACATTCCAACATACTTGGAATGTCCAAGTGCATGGATCGCTTTTCGGATTTTCAAAAATTCATTAAAAATATTCTTCAAGAGATATGCAAATATATTCAACGGATTCTTGTTCAGGGCATGCTTGACTATGACTGTGTACAATTTCAAGACATTCCAAGATACTTTTGGGGTCTTTTTTGACAAAAAAGTTAAGTCACTGCCTAAGTGCATGGATCGCTTTTCTGATTTTCAAAAATTCATTAAAAATATTCCTTAATCGATATGCAAATATTTTCAACGGATTCTTGTTCAGGGCGTCGTTGACTATGACTGAGTACAATTTCAAAACATTCCAACATACTTGGAATGTCCAAGTGCATGGATCGCTTTCCTGATTTTCAAAAGTTCATTTAAAATATTCTTCAAGAGATATGCAAATATATTCAACGGATTCTTGTTCAGGGCATGCTTGACTATGACTGTGTACAATTTCAAGACATTCCAAGATACTTTTGGGGTCTTTTTTGAATAAAAAGTTAAGTCACTGCCTAAGTGCACAGACTTTCCTCATTTTCAAAAATTCATTAAAAATATTCCTTAAGAGATATGCAAATATTTTCAATGGATTCTTGTTCAGGGCGTTGTTGACTATGACTGAGTACAATTTCAAGACATTCCAACATACTTGGAATGTCCAAGTGCATGGATCGCTTTCCGGATTTTCAAAAATTCATTAAAAATATTCTTCAAGAGATATGCAAATATATTCAACGGATTCTTGTTCAGGGCATGCTTGACTATGACTGTGTACAATTTCAAGACATTCCAAGATACTTTTGGGGTCTTTTTTGACGAAAAAGTTAAGTCACTGCCTAAGTGCATGGATCGCTTTCCTGATTTTCAGAAATTCTTTAAAAATATTCCTTAAACGATATGCAAATATTTTCAACGGATTCTTGTTCAGGGCGTCGTTGACTATGACTGAGTACAATTTCAAGACATTCCAACATACTTGGAATGTCCAAGTGCATGGATCGCTTTCCTGATTTTCAAAAGTTCATTAAAAATATTCTTCAAGAGATATGCAAATATATTCAACGGATTCTTGTTCAGGGCATGCTTGACTATGACTGTGTACAATTTCAAGACATTCCAAGATACTTTTGGGGTCTTTTTTGAATAAAAAGTTAAGTCACTGCCTAAGTGCACAGACTTTCCTCATTTTCAAAAATTCATTAAAAATATTCCTTAAGAAATATGCAAATATTTTCAATTGATTCTTGTTCAGGGCGTCGTTGACTATGACTGAGTACAATTTCAAGACATTCCAACATACTTGGAATGTCCAAGTGCATGGATCGCTTTTCGGATTTTCAAAAATTCATTAAAAATATTCTTCAAGAGATATGCAAATATATTCAACGGATTCTTGTTCAGGGCATGCTTGACTATGACTGTGTACAATTTCAAGACATTCCAAGATACTTTTGGGGTCTTTTTTGACAAAAAAGTTAAGTCACTGCCTAAGTGCATGGATCGCTTTCCTGATTTTCAAAAATTCATTAAAAATATTCCTTAAGCGATATGCAAATATTTTCAACGGATTCTTGTTCAGGGCGTCGTTGACTATGACTGAGTACAATTTCAAGACATTCCAACATACTTGGAATGTCCAAGTGCATGGATCGCTTTCCTGATTTTCAAAAGTTCATTAAAAATATTCTTCAAGAGATATGCAAATATATTCAACGGATTCTTGTTCAGGGCATGCTTGACTATGACTGTGTACAATTTCAAGACATTCCAAGATACCTTTGGGGTCTTTTTTGAATAAAAAGTTAAGTCACTGCCTAAGTGCACAGACTTTCATCATTTTCAAAAATTCATTAAAAATATTCCTTAAGAGATATGCAAATATTTTCAATGGATTCTTGTTCAGGGCGTCGTTGACTATGACCGAGTACAATTTCAAGACATTCCAACATACTTGGAATGTCCAAGTGCATGGATCGCTTTCCGGATTTTCAAAAATTCATTAAAAATATTCTTCAAGAGATATGCAAATATATTCAACGGATTCTTGTTCAGGGCATGCTTGACTATGACTGTGTACAATTTCAAGACATTCCAAGATACTTTTGGGGTCTTTTTTGACGAAAAAGTTAAGTCACTGCCTAAGTGCATGGATCGCTTTCCTGATTTTCAGAAATTCTTTAAAAATATTCCTTAAACGATATGCAAATATTTTCAACGGATTCTTGTTCAGGGCGTCGTTGACTATGACTGAGTACAATTTCAAGACATTCCAACATACTTGGAATGTCCAAGTGCATGGATCGCTTTCCTGATTTTCAAAAGTTCATTAAAAATATTCTTCAAGAGATATGCAAATATATTCAACGGATTCTTGTTCAGGGCATGCTTGACTATGACTGTGTACAATTTCAAGACATTCCAAGATACTTTTGGGGTCTTTTTTGAATAAAAAGTTAAGTCACTGCCTAAGTGCACAGACTTTCCTCATTTTCAAAAATTCATTAAAAATATTCCTTAAGAGATATGCAAATATTTTCAATTGATTCTTGTTCAGGGCGTCGTTGACTATGACTGAGTACAATTTCAAGACATTCCAACATACTTGGAATGTCCAAGTGCATGGATCGCTTTTCGGATTTTCAAAAATTCATTAAAAATATTCTTCAAGAGATATGCAAATATATTCAACGGATTCTTGTTCAGGGCATGCTTGACTATGACTGTGTACAATTTCAAGACATTCCAAGATACTTTTGGGGTCTTTTTTGACAAAAAAGTTAAGTCACTGCCTAAGTGCATGGATCGCTTTCCTGATTTTCAAAAATTCATTAAAAATATTCCTTAAGCGATATGCAAATATTTTCAACGGATTCTTGTTCAGGGCGTCGTTGACTATGACTGAGTACAATTTCAAGACATTCCAACATACTTGGAATGTCCAAGTGCATGGATCGCTTTCCTGATTTTCAAAAATTCATTAAAAATATTCCTTAAGCGATATGCAAATATTTTCAACGGATTCTTGTTCAGGGCGTCGTTGACTATGACTGAGTACAATTTCAAGACATTCCAACATACTTGGAATGTCCAAGTGCATGGATCGCTTTCCGGATTTTCAAAAATTCATTAAAAATATTCTTCAAGAGATATGCAAATATATTCAACGGATTCTTGTTCAGGGCATGCTTGACTATGACTGTGTACAATTTCAAGACATTCCAAGATACTTTTGGGGTCTTTTTTGACAAAAAAGTTAAGTCACTGCCTTAGTGCATGGATCGCTTTCCTCATTTTCAGAAATTCATTAAAAATATTCCTTAAGCGATATGCAAATATTTTCAACGGATTCTTGTTCAGGGCGTCGTTGACTATGACTGAGTACAATTTCAAGACATTCCAACATACTTGGAATGTCCACGTGCATGGATCGCTTTCCTGATTTTCAAAAGTTCATTAAAAATATTCTTCAAGAGATATGCAAATATATTCAACGGATTCTTGTTCAGGGCATGCTTGACTATGACTGTGTACAATTTCAAGACATTCCAAGATACCTTTGGGGTCTTTTTTGAATAAAAAGTTAAGTCACTGCCTAAGTGCACAGACTTTCATCATTTTCAAAAATTCATTAAAAATATTCCTTAAGAGATATGCAAATATTTTCAATGGATTCTTGTTCAGGGCGTCGTTGACTATGACCGAGTACAATTTCAAGACATTCCAACATACTTGGAATGTCCAAGTGCATGGATCGCTTTCCGGATTTTCAAAAATTCATTAAAAATATTCTTCAAGAGATATGCAAATATATTCAACGGATTCTTGTTCAGGGCATTCTTGACTATGACTGTGTACAATTTCAAGACATTCCAAGATACTTTTGGGGTCTTTTTTGACGAAAAAGTTAAGTCACTGCCTAAGTGCATGGATCGCTTTCCTGATTTTCAGAAATTCTTTAAAAATATTCCTTAAACGATATGCAAATATTTTCAACGGATTCTTGTTCAGGGCGTCGTTGACTATGACTGAGTACAATTTCAAGACATTCCAACATACTTGGAATGTCCAAGTGCATGGATCGCTTTCCTGATTTTCAAAAGTTCATTAAAAATATTCTTCAAGAGATATGCAAATATATTCAACGGATTCTTGTTCAGGGCATGCTTGACTATGACTGTGTACAATTTCAAGACATTCCAAGATACTTTTGGGGTCTTTTTTGAATAAAAAGTTAAGTCACTGCCTAAGTGCACAGACTTTCATCATTTTCAAAAATTCATTAAAAATATTCCTTAAGAGATATGCAAATATTTTCAATTGATTCTTGTTCAGGGCGTCGTTGACTATGACTGAGTACAATTTCAAGACATTCCAACATACTTGGAATGTCCAAGTGCATGGATCGCTTTTCTGATTTTCAAAAATTCATTAAAAATATTCTTCAAGAGATATGCAAATATATTCAACGGATTCTTGTTCAGGGCATGCTTGACTATGACTGTGTACAATTTCAAGACATTCCAAGATACTTTTGGGGTCTTTTTTGACAAAAAAGTTAAGTCACTGCCTAAGTGCATGGATCGCTTTCCTGATTTTCAAAAATTCATTAAAAATATTCCTTAAGCGATATGCAAATATTTTCAACGGATTCTTGTTCAGGGCGTCGTTGACTATGACTGAGTACAATTTCAAGACATTCCAACATACTTGGAATGTCCAAGTGCATGGATCGCTTTTCGGATTTTCAAAAATTCATTAAAAATATTCTTCAAGAGATATGCAAATATATTCAACGGATTCTTGTTCAGGGCATGCTTGACTATGACTGTGTACAATTTCAAGACATTCCAAGATACTTTTGGGGTCTTTTTTGACGAAAAAGTTAAGTCACTGCCTAAGTGCATGGATCGCTTTCCTGATTTTCAAAAATTCATTAAAAATATTCCTTAAGCGATATGCAAATATTTTCAACGGATTCTTGTTCAGGGCGTCGTTGACTATGACTGAGTACAATTTCAAGACATTCCAATATACTTGGAATGTCCAAGTGCATGGATCGCTTTCCTGATTTTCAAAAGTTCATTAAAAATATTCTTCAAGAGATATGCAAATATATTCAACGGATTCTTGTTCAGGGCATGCTTGACTATGACTGTGTACAATTTCAAGACATTCCAAGATACTTTTGGGGTCTTTTTTGAATAAAAAGTTAAGTCACTGCCTAAGTGCACAGACTTTCATCATTTTCAAAAATTCATTAAAAATATTCCTTAAGAGATATGCAAATATTTTCAATTGATTCTTGTTCAGGGCGTCGTTGACTATGACTGAGTACAATTTCAAGACATTCCAACATACTTGGAATGTCCAAGTGCATGGATCGCTTTTCGGATTTTCAAAAATTCATTAAAAATATTCTTCAAGAGATATGCAAATATATTCAACGGATTCTTGTTCAGGGCATGCTTGACTATGACTGTGTACAATTTCAAGACATTCCAAGATACTTTTGGGGTCTTTTTTGACGAAAAAGTTAAGTCACTGCCTAAGTGCATGGATCGCTTTCCTGATTTTCAGAAATTCTTTAAAAATATTCCTTAAACGATATGCAAATATTTTCAACGGATTCTTGTTCAGGGCGTCGTTGACTATGACTGAGTACAATTTCAAGACATTCCAACATACTTGGAATGTCCAAGTGCATGGATCGCTTTCCTGATTTTCAAAAGTTCATTAAAAATATTCTTCAAGAGATATGCAAATATATTCAACGGATTCTTGTTCAGGGCATGCTTGACTATGACTGTGTACAATTTCAAGACATTCCAAGATACTTTTGGGGTCTTTTTTGAATAAAAAGTTAAGTCACTGCCTAAGTGCACAGACTTTCCTCATTTTCAAAAATTCATTAAAAATATTCCTTAAGAGATATGCAAATATTTTCAATTGATTCTTGTTCAGGGCGTCGTTGACTATGACTGAGTACAATTTCAAGACATTCCAACATACTTGGAATGTCCAAGTGCATGGATTGCTTTTCGGATTTTCAAAAATTCATTAAAAATATTCTTCAAGAGATATGCAAATATATTCAACGGATTCTTGTTCAGGGCATGCTTGACTATGACTGTGTACAATTTCAAGACATTCCAAGATACTTTTGGGGTCTTTTTTGACAAAAAAGTTAAGTCACTGCCTAAGTGCATGGATCGCTTTCCTGATTTTCAAAAATTCATTAAAAATATTCCTTAAGCGATATGCAAATATTTTCAACGGATTCTTGTTCAGGGCGTCGTTGACTATGACTGAGTACAATTTCAAGACATTCCAACATACTTGGAATGTCCAAGTGCATGGATCGCTTTCCTGATTTTCAAAAGTTCATTAAAAATATTCTTCAAGAGATATGCAAATATATTCAACGGATTCTTGTTCAGGGCATGCTTGACTATGACTGTGTACAATTTCAAGACATTCCAAGATACCTTTGGGGTCTTTTTTGAATAAAAAGTTAAGTCACTGCCTAAGTGCACAGACTTTCATCATTTTCAAAAATTCATTAAAAATATTCCTTAAGAGATATGCAAATATTTTCAATGGATTCTTGTTCAGGGCGTCGTTGACTATGACCGAGTACAATTTCAAGACATTCCAACATACTTGGAATGTCCAAGTGCATGGATCGCTTTCCGGATTTTCAAAAATTCATTAAAAATATTCTTCAAGAGATATGCAAATATATTCAACGGATTCTTGTTCAGGGCATGCTTGACTATGACTGTGTACAATTTCAAGACATTCCAAGATACTTTTGGGGTCTTTTTTGACGAAAAAGTTAAGTCACTGCCTAAGTGCATGGATCGCTTTCCTGATTTTCAGAAATTCTTTAAAAATATTCCTTAAACGATATGCAAATATTTTCAACGGATTCTTGTTCAGGGCGTCGTTGACTATGACTGAGTACAATTTCAAGACATTCCAACATACTTGGAATGTCCAAGTGCATGGATCGCTTTCCTGATTTTCAAAAGTTCATTAAAAATATTCTTCAAGAGATATGCAAATATATTCAACGGATTCTTGTTCAGGGCATGCTTGACTATGACTGTGTACAATTTCAAGACATTCCAAGATACTTTTGGGGTCTTTTTTGAATAAAAAGTTAAGTCACTGCCTAAGTGCACAGACTTTCCTCATTTTCAAAAATTCATTAAAAATATTCCTTAAGAGATATGCAAATATTTTCAATTGATTCTTGTTCAGGGCGTCGTTGACTATGACTGAGTACAATTTCAAGACATTCCAACATACTTGGAATGTCCAAGTGCATGGATCGCTTTTCGGATTTTCAAAAATTCATTAAAAATATTCTTCAAGAGATATGCAAATATATTCAACGGATTCTTGTTCAGGGCATGCTTGACTATGACTGTGTACAATTTCAAGACATTCCAAGATACTTTTGGGGTCTTTTTTGACAAAAAAGTTAAGTCACTGCCTAAGTGCATGGATCGCTTTCCTGATTTTCAAAAATTCATTAAAAATATTCCTTAAGCGATATGCAAATATTTTCAACGGATTCTTGTTCAGGGCGTCGTTGACTATGACTGAGTACAATTTCAAGACATTCCAACATACTTGGAATGTCCAAGTGCATGGATCGCTTTCCTGATTTTCAAAAATTCATTAAAAATATTCCTTAAGCGATATGCAAATATTTTCAACGGATTCTTGTTCAGGGCGTCGTTGACTATGACTGAGTACAATTTCAAGACATTCCAACATACTTGGAATGTCCAAGTGCATGGATCGCTTTCCGGATTTTCAAAAATTCATTAAAAATATTCTTCAAGAGATATGCAAATATATTCAACGGATTCTTGTTCAGGGCATGCTTGACTATGACTGTGTACAATTTCAAGACATTCCAAGATACTTTTGGGGTCTTTTTTGACAAAAAAGTTAAGTCACTGCCTTAGTGCATGGATCGCTTTCCTCATTTTCAGAAATTCATTAAAAATATTCCTTAAGCGATATGCAAATATTTTCAACGGATTCTTGTTCAGGGCGTCGTTGACTATGACTGAGTACAATTTCAAGACATTCCAACATACTTGGAATGTCCACGTGCATGGATCGCTTTCCTGATTTTCAAAAGTTCATTAAAAATATTCTTCAAGAGATATGCAAATATATTCAACGGATTCTTGTTCAGGGCATGCTTGACTATGACTGTGTACAATTTCAAGACATTCCAAGATACCTTTGGGGTCTTTTTTGAATAAAAAGTTAAGTCACTGCCTAAGTGCACAGACTTTCATCATTTTCAAAAATTCATTAAAAATATTCCTTAAGAGATATGCAAATATTTTCAATGGATTCTTGTTCAGGGCGTCGTTGACTATGACCGAGTACAATTTCAAGACATTCCAACATACTTGGAATGTCCAAGTGCATGGATCGCTTTCCGGATTTTCAAAAATTCATTAAAAATATTCTTCAAGAGATATGCAAATATATTCAACGGATTCTTGTTCAGGGCATTCTTGACTATGACTGTGTACAATTTCAAGACATTCCAAGATACTTTTGGGGTCTTTTTTGATGAAAAAGTTAAGTCACTGCCTAAGTGCATGGATCGCTTTCCTGATTTTCAGAAATTCTTTAAAAATATTCCTTAAACGATATGCAAATATTTTCAACGGATTCTTGTTCAGGGCGTCGTTGACTATGACTGAGTACAATTTCAAGACATTCCAACATACTTGGAATGTCCAAGTGCATGGATCGCTTTCCTGATTTTCAAAAGTTCATTAAAAATATTCTTCAAGAGATATGCAAATATATTCAACGGATTCTTGTTCAGGGCATGCTTGACTATGACTGTGTACAATTTCAAGACATTCCAAGATACTTTTGGGGTCTTTTTTGAATAAAAAGTTAAGTCACTGCCTAAGTGCACAGACTTTCATCATTTTCAAAAATTCATTAAAAATATTCCTTAAGAGATATGCAAATATTTTCAATTGATTCTTGTTCAGGGCGTCGTTGACTATGACTGAGTACAATTTCAAGACATTCCAACATACTTGGAATGTCCAAGTGCATGGATCGCTTTTCTGATTTTCAAAAATTCATTAAAAATATTCTTCAAGAGATATGCAAATATATTCAACGGATTCTTGTTCAGGGCATGCTTGACTATGACTGTGTACAATTTCAAGACATTCCAAGATACTTTTGGGGTCTTTTTTGACAAAAAAGTTAAGTCACTGCCTAAGTGCATGGATCGCTTTCCTGATTTTCAAAAATTCATTAAAAATATTCCTTAAGCGATATGCAAATATTTTCAACGGATTCTTGTTCAGGGCGTCGTTGACTATGACTGAGTACAATTTCAAGACATTCCAACATACTTGGAATGTCCAAGTGCATGGATCGCTTTTCGGATTTTCAAAAATTCATTAAAAATATTCTTCAAGAGATATGCAAATATATTCAACGGATTCTTGTTCAGGGCATGCTTGACTATGACTGTGTACAATTTCAAGACATTCCAAGATACTTTTGGGGTCTTTTTTGACGAAAAAGTTAAGTCACTGCCTAAGTGCATGGATCGCTTTCCTGATTTTCAAAAATTCATTAAAAATATTCCTTAAGCGATATGCAAATATTTTCAACGGATTCTTGTTCAGGGCGTCGTTGACTATGACTGAGTACAATTTCAAGACATTCCAATATACTTGGAATGTCCAAGTGCATGGATCGCTTTCCTGATTTTCAAAAGTTCATTAAAAATATTCTTCAAGAGATATGCAAATATATTCAACGGATTCTTGTTCAGGGCATGCTTGACTATGACTGTGTACAATTTCAAGACATTCCAAGATACTTTTGGGGTCTTTTTTGAATAAAAAGTTAAGTCACTGCCTAAGTGCACAGACTTTCATCATTTTCAAAAATTCATTAAAAATATTCCTTAAGAGATATGCAAATATTTTCAATTGATTCTTGTTCAGGGCGTCGTTGACTATGACTGAGTACAATTTCAAGACATTCCAACATACTTGGAATGTCCAAGTGCATGGATCGCTTTTCGGATTTTCAAAAATTCATTAAAAATATTCTTCAAGAGATATGCAAATATATTCAACGGATTCTTGTTCAGGGCATGCTTGACTATGACTGTGTACAATTTCAAGACATTCCAAGATACTTTTGGGGTCTTTTTTGACGAAAAAGTTAAGTCACTGCCTAAGTGCATGGATCGCTTTCCTGATTTTCAGAAATTCTTTAAAAATATTCCTTAAACGATATGCAAATATTTTCAACGGATTCTTGTTCAGGGCGTCGTTGACTATGACTGAGTACAATTTCAAGACATTCCAACATACTTGGAATGTCCAAGTGCATGGATCGCTTTCCTGATTTTCAAAAGTTCATTAAAAATATTCTTCAAGAGATATGCAAATATATTCAACGGATTCTTGTTCAGGGCATGCTTGACTATGACTGTGTACAATTTCAAGACATTCCAAGATACTTTTGGGGTCTTTTTTGAATAAAAAGTTAAGTCACTGCCTAAGTGCACAGACTTTCCTCATTTTCAAAAATTCATTAAAAATATTCCTTAAGAGATATGCAAATATTTTCAATTGATTCTTGTTCAGGGCGTCGTTGACTATGACTGAGTACAATTTCAAGACATTCCAACATACTTGGAATGTCCAAGTGCATGGATTGCTTTTCGGATTTTCAAAAATTCATTAAAAATATTATTCAAGAGATATGCAAATATATTCAACGGATTCTTGTTCAGGGCATGCTTGACTATGACTGTGTACAATTTCAAGACATTCCAAGATACTTTTGGGGTCTTTTTTGACAAAAAAGTTAAGTCACTGCCTAAGTGCATGGATCGCTTTCCTGATTTTCAAAAATTCATTAAAAATATTCCTTAAGCGATATGCAAATATTTTCAACGGATTCTTGTTCAGGGCGTCGTTGACTATGACTGAGTACAATTTCAAGACATTCCAACATACTTGGAATGTCCAAGTGCATGGATCGCTTTTCGGATTTTCAAAAATTCATTAAAAATATTCTTCAAGAGATATGCAAATATATTCAACGGATTCTTGTTCAGGGCATGCTTGACTATGACTGTGTACAATTTCAACACATTCCAATTTACTTTTGAGGTTTTTTTTGAAAAAAAAGTCAAGTCACTAAGTGCATCAGGGCAAATGGATCGTTTCCTTCGTCTCACCTGATATCCTGCTGTGTGATCCACGGTGTCCAAACGTTTGTTTCCAGCGACTGGACGACATGGATGAACTCCTGCAGCTTTAATTCTTTAAAAACAACCCAAAAACATCAAAAGTTAAGTCACTGCCTAAGTGCATGGATCGCTTTCCTGATTTTCAAAAATTCATTTAAAATATTCCTCAAGAGATATGCAAATATATTCAACGGATTCTTGTTCAGGGCATGCTTGACTATGACTGTGTACAATTTCAAGACATTCCAAGATACTTTTGGGGTCTTTTTTGACGAAAAAGTTAAGTCACTGCCTAAGTGCATGGATCGCTTTCCTGATTTTCAAAAATTCATTAAAAATATTCCTTAAGCGATATGCAAATATTTTCAACGGATTCTTGTTCAGGGCGTCGTTGACTATGACTGAGTACAATTTCAAGACATTCCAACATACTTGGAATGTCCAAGTGCATGGATCGCTTTCCTGATTTTCAAAAATTCATTAAAAATATTCTTCAAGAGATATGCAAATATATTCAACGGATTCTTATTCAGGGCATGCTTGACTATGACTGTGTACAATTTCAAGACATTCCAATTTACTTTTGGGGTTTTTTTTGAAAAAAAAGTCAAGTCACTAAGTGCATCAGGGCAAATGGATCGTTTCCTTCGTCTCACCTGATATCCTGCTGTGTGATCCACGGTGTCCAAACGTTTGTTTCCAGCGACTGGGCGACATGGATGAACTCCTGCAGCTTTAATGCTTTAAAAACAAACCAAAAACATCAAAAGTTAAGTCACTGCCTAAGTGCATGGATCGCTTTCCTAATTTTCAAAAATTCATTAAAAATATTCCTTAAGAGATATGCAAATATTTTCAATTGATTCTTGTTCAGGGCGTCGTTGACTATGACTGAGTACAATTTCAAGACATTCCAACATACTTGGAATGTCCAAGTGCATGGATCGCTTTTCGGATTTTCAAAAATTCATTAAAAATATTCTTCAAGAGATATGCAAATATATTCAACGGATTCTTGTTCAGGGCATGCTTGACTATGACTGTGTACAATTTCAAGACATTCCAGGATACTTTTGGGGTCTTTTTTGAATAAAAAGTTAAGTCACTGCCTAAGTGCATGGATCGCTTTCCTAATTTTCAAAAATTCATTAAAAATATTCCTTAAGCGATATGCAAATATTTTCAACGGATTCTTGTTCAGGGCATGCTTGACTATGACTGTGTACAATTTCAAGACATTCCAAGATACTTTTGGGGTCTTTTTTGACGAAAAAGTTAGGTCACTGCCTAAGTGCATGGATCGCTTTCCTGATTTTCAGAAATTCTTTAAAAATATTCCTTAAACGATATGCAAATATTTTCAACGGATTCTTGTTCAGGGCGTCGTTGACTATGACTGAGTACACTTTCAAGACATTCCAGGATACTTTTGGGGTCTTTTTTGAATAAAAAGTTAAGTCACTGCCTAAGTGCACAGACTTTCCTCATTTTCAAAAATTCATTAAAAATATTCCTTAAGAGATATGCAAATATTTTCAATTGATTCTTGTTCAGGGCGTCGTTGACTATGACTGAGTACAATTTCAAGACATTCCAACATACTTGGAATGTCCAAGTGCATGG
>NW_028154633.1:0-11000 GCF_963457635.1 Microchirus variegatus | reverse complement strand
ACATCTGTGATGATACCACCACGCAGACGGAAGAACGCAGTAGAACACAGTAGAACAAACACAGTAGTACACAGTAAAGTACTTCTCAGATGTAGCAGACTGTAGTACACAGTAGTAGTACACAGTAGTAGTAGTACACGGTAAAGTACCTCTCAGATGTAGCAGACTGTAGTACACAGTAGTAGTACACAGTAGTAGTAGTACACGGTAAAGTACCTCTCAGATATAGCAGACTGTAGTACACAGTAGTAGTACACAGTAGTAGTAGTACACGGTAAAGTACCTCTCAGATGTAGAAGACTGTAGTACACAGTAGTAGTACACAGCAGTAGTAGTACACAGTAAAGTACCTCTCAGATGTAGCAGACTGTAGTACACAGTAGTAGTACACAGTAGTAGTACACAGTAGTAGTTGTACACAGTAAAGTACCTCTCAGATGTAGCAGACTGTAGTACACAGTAGTAGTACACAGTAGTAGTAGTACACGGTAAAGTACCTCTCAGATGTAGAAGACTGTAGTACACAGTAGTAGTACACAGCAGTAGTAGTACACAGTAAAGTACCTCTCAGATGTAGCAGACTGTAGTACACAGTAGTAGTACACAGTAGTAGTAGTACACAGTAAAGTACCTCTCAGATGTAGCAGACTGTAGTACACAGTAGTAGTACACAGTAGTAGTAGTACACAGTAAAGTACCTCTCAGATGTAGCAGACTGTAGTACACAGTAGTAGTACACAGTAGTAGTAGTACACAGTAAAGTACCTCTCAGATGTAGCAGACTGTAGTACACAGTAGTAGTACACAGTAGTAGTAGTACACAGTAAAGTACCTCTCAGATGTAGCAGACTGTAGTACACAGTAGTAGTACACAGTAGTAGTAGTACACAGTAAAGTACCTCTCAGATGTAGCAGACTGTAGTACACAGTAGTAGTACACAGTAGTAGTAGTACACAGTAAAGTACCTCTCAGATGTAGCAGACTGTAGTACACAGTAGTAGTACACAGTAGTAGTAGTACACAGTAGTAGTAGTACACAGTAAAGTACCTCTCAGATGTAGCAGACTGTAGTACACAGTAGTAGTACACAGTAGTAGTAGTACACAGTAAAGTACCTCTCAGATGTAGCAGACTGTAGTACACAGTAGTAGTACACAGTAGTAGTAGTACACAGTAAAGTACCTCTCAGATGTAGCAGAATGTAGTACACAGTAGTAGTACACAGTAGTAGTAGTACACAGTAAAGTACCTCTCAGATGTAGCAGACTGTAGTACACAGTAGTAGTACACAGTAGTAGTACACAGTAGTAGTAGTACACAGTAAAGTACCTCTCAGATGTAGCAGACTGTAGTACACAGTAGTAGTACACAGTAGTAGTACACAGTAGTAGTACACAGTAAAGTACCTCTCAGATGTAGCAGACTGTAGTACACAGTAGTAGTACACAGTAGTAGTACACAGTAGTAGTACACAGTAAAGTACCTCTCAGATGTAGCAGACTGTAGTACACAGTAGTAGTACACAGTAGTAGTACACAGTAGTAGTACACAGTAAAGTACCTCTCAGATGTAGCAGACTGTAGCGTCTCTGACGTCGTCATCACGTTGGAGATGATGGTGACGACGGTGTTTGCTAACGTAGCATTGATATTAGCTATGCTAACCAACTCCTGCACCTTTGACACCACTTTAGACACCTGAGGAGGAGCAGGAGGAGGAGGAGGAGGAGGAGGAGGAGGAGGAGGAGGAGGAGGAGGAGCACATTTAAACTTAACTTCTCTTTTTATAAATCTCACGGTTTACGTAGAGAGTGACGTACACAACATTTATGAATGAGGCCCCAGGTCAGTGTGTGTGTGTGTGTGTGTGTGTGTGTGTGACTCACCTCATCACTTGGCAGCTCAGTGTTGGTGATGTTAGCGAGCTGCTCTGCTACTGCTGCTGCATTTTCTACACACACACACACACAGACACAGACACACACACACACACACACACACACACAGTCATGACTCAGCACTCTAACAGTCTCTATCTCAGCTCCTGATTGGCTGACAGTTACCTGCTGACACCTGAATGTTGTTGATGTCTGTGCAGTTAGTGACGTCTGCCTCTGACCAGTAGGAGGAGTAGTTCTGCAGATTTAACACACTGACACACACAGAGGGTAAATATGTGTGTGTGTGTGGGTGTGTGTGTGTGTGTCTGCGTGTGTGTCTGCGTCTGTGTGTGTGTGTGTATATGTGTGTGTGCGCGTGTGTGTCTGCGTGTGTGTGTGTCTGTGTGTGTGTGTGTGTGTGTCTGTGTGTGTGTGCGTCTGTGTGTGTGTGTGTGTGTGTGTGTGTGTGTGTGTGTGTGTCACCAGGTTCTGGACGTGTTCTGGTCTTTATTAGGGAAACAGGGCAGTGTTCTGCTCACAGTCGGTCTGGTCTCTGTCCATCTGTACGGAAGAGGATTGTCCTCTGGACAGTTTTCTGGAGACAGAAGTGTCACACACTTATATATGTACATATATATATATGTACATATATATATATAGATATATGTACATATATCTATATATATATATATAGATATATATGTACATAAACACGTATATATATATGTACATATATATGTACATGTACATGTAGGTGTATATATAAAGGTATATATGATGACTAAAACAGTAGGGGGCAGTAGAGAGCAGAGGACTCACCGACTAACATGACGTCTGTAGATCCAGGTCTGACCTTCAGTCCACTTATCATCTCTGCTTCATGATTGGACAGACGCTCAGACACCGAGGCCACGCCCACATTCTCATTAGTGATGTCAGAGTGAACGAGGAGAGCACGACACATGTAACTGTAACACACACACACACATGTAACTGTAACACACACACACACATGTAACTGTAACACACACACACACACACGTAACTGTAACACACACACATAACTGTAACACACACACACATGTAACTGTAACACACACACATGTAACTGTAACACACACACACATGTAACTGTAACACACACATGTAACTGTAACACACACACACACATGTAACTGTAACACACACACATGTAACTGTAACACACACACACACACACGTAACTGTAACACACACACATGTAACTGTAACACACACACACACATGTAACTGTAACACACACACGTAACTAACACATGTAACTGTAACACACACACACACGTAACTGTAACACACAATCACACATGTAACTGTAACACACACACACACACACACACACACACACACATGTAACTGTAACACACACACACGTAACTGTAACACACACACACACACGTAACTGTAACACACACACATGTAACTGTAACAAACACACACATGTAACTGTAACACACACACACACACATATTTAACTGTAACACACACACACACATGTAACTGTAACACACAATCACACATATGTAACTGTAACACACACACACATAACTGTAACACACACACACACGTAACTGTAACACACACACACACATGTAACTGTAACACACACACACACATGTAACTGTAACACACACACACAATTTACTGTAACACACACACACACGTAACTGTAACACAAACACACGTAACTGTAACACACACACACACACACACACACACATGTAACTGTAACACACACACACACACGTTACTGTAACACACACACGTAACTAACACACACACATGTAACTGTAACACACACACACACATGTAACTGTAACACAATCACACATGTAACTGTAACACACACACATGTAACTGTAACACACACACACACATGTAACTGTAACACACACACACACACATGTAACTGTAACACACACACACACACGTAACTGTAACACACACACACATGTAACTGTAACACACACACACATGTAACTGTAACACACACACACACATATTTAACTGTAACACACACACATGTAACTGTAACACACACACATGTAACTGTAACACACAATCACACATATGTAACTGTAACACACACACACATAACTGTAACACACACACACGTAACTGTAACACACACACACACATGTAACTGTAACACACACATGTAACTGTAACACACACACACACACATGTAACTGTAACACACACACACAATTTACTGTAACACACACACACACGTAACTGTAACACACACACACGTAACTGTAACACACACACACACACACACACGTAACTGTAACACACACACACACACGTTACTGTAACACACACGTTACTGTAACACACACACACACACACGTAACTGTAACACACACACACATGTTACTGTAATACACACACACACACATTTAACTGTAACACACACACACACACACACACACACACGTCCTTACCTGGACAGGTCGTCTCCACTCTGTCCTCTGTGGACACTGATGGACAAAAATCAGGTTTTAATAGAAAAGTAAGAATGAATGAGTGAGTGAGTGAGTGAGTGAGTGAGTGAGTGAGTGAGTGAGTGAATGAATGAGTGAGTGAATGAATGAGTGAATGAGTGAGTGAGTGAATGAGTGAGTGAGTGAATAAGTGAGTGAGTGAGTGAATGAATGAGTGAGTGAATGAATGAGTGTGTGAGTGAATGAATGAGTGAATGAGTGAGTGAGTGAGTGAATGAATGAGTGAATGAATGAGTGAGTGAATAAATGAGTGAGTGAGTGAATGAATGAGTGAATGAGTGAGTGAATGAGTGAGTGAATGAGTGAGTGAATGAGTGAGTGAGTGAATGAGTGAGTGAATGAATAAATGAGTGAGTGAATGAATGAGTGAATGAATGAGTGAGTGAGTGAATGAGTGAGTGAATGAGTGAATGAGTGAGTGAATGAGTGAATGAGTGAGTGAATGAGTAAGTGAATGAGTGAATACCTGATGTGTTGCACACACAGTGAGTGAATGATGGAGTGAGTGAATGAATGAGTGAGTGAATGAGTGAGTGAATGAATGAGTGAATGAGTGAGTGAATGAATGAGTGAATACCTGATGTGTTGCACACACAGTGAGTGAATGAATGAGTGAGTGAATGAGTGAGTGAATGAGTGAATGAATGAGTGAATGAATGAGTGAATACCTGATGTGTTGCACAGACACAGTCCAGTTATTAAACGTGTGATTGAGCTGAAAGAAGAAAATAAAACAATTTTAATGATTTTAAAATAACTTTATTTAAAACTGATTTAAATGACGTTACATGTTCTTACCCAGAATTCCACAGCTCTGTGGACGAAAGGCTGCGTCACAGCGTCGTTTATGTCCTGAACCACGAAAGACAGACGCAAGAAGACGTCCTCTGGAGACAAAGAGACAAAGAGACAGAAAGACAAAGAGACAAAGAGACAGAGAGACAAAGAGACAGAGAGACAAAGAGACAAAGAGACAGAGAGACAAAGAGACAAAGAGACAGAGAGACAAAGAGACAGAGAGACAAAGAGACAAAGAGACAGAGAGACAAAGAGACAGAGAGACAAAGACACAGAGAGAGAGAGAGACAGAGAGACAAAGAGACAGAGAGACAAAGAGACAGAGTTAATGTTTCTCAGTGACTCAGCAGCAGAATCATCCACAGAGAGAATCTGTCAGATTATAATCTCAGATTTAAACTTTAGATTAAGATTCTCTTTCCTCACACGTCTCCTGCTGTGCCTCACACTGACCACCAGGTGTCACTGCACCACCAGCAGTTAGTGCCTCACACTGACCACCAGGTGTCACTGCACCAGCAGCAGTTAGTTCATATGTTAGAGAAGAAGATCAACCCTGAGACAGCGACACCACCAGGACACTGGAGGACAGGAGGAAGAGGAGGAGGAGGACAGGAGGAAGAGGAGGAGGAGGACAGGAAGAGGAGGACAGGAGGAGGAGGACAGTGTGATGATGAACAGATGAAATAGGAGAAGTTGACTATGAGACCCAGAGCAAATCATGAAAGATCAAACCATCCACCTGATTGACAGCTGATTGACACCTGATTGACAGCTGATTGACAGCTGATTGACAGTTGATTGACAGCTACACACCTGCTCATCTAAACCCTAACTCACCTTCAGAAGATTCACGTGTTCCGTCTTAAATCTGTTTTTGTCTCAGTTTCTCTGAACACTTCAAACTTTAATTCAGCTCAGATTAGAAACAAAAGTCCTGAATGAGCCGTTCAGACCTGGTCCTCTGCTGCCTCGTGTGGTCACTGTGTGTCAACGCTGCCTCCATCACTGAGTCACTCTTCAGTGTTTGATTGAGCGCAGTGACACACAGTGACCACACGAGGCAGCAGAGGACTCTCTACAGGGTTTCTGTGTCTCAGCAGATTTGTTCATGTGTTAAATGTCAATAAAGTTTTTAAGAGCGAACACGTGATCACATGAAAACATGAACACGTGAACATGTGAACATGTGAACATGTGAACATGTGATCACGTGAACACATGAACAAATAAAAACATGAACACACATGAACACATGATCACGTGAACACATGATCACATGAACACATGATCACATGAACACGTGATCACATGAACACATGATCACATGATCACATGATCACATGAACACATGAACACATGATCACATGAACACATGATCACATGAACACATGATCACATGAACACGTGATCACATGAACACGTGATCACATGAACACATGATCACATGATCACATGATCACATGAACACATGAACACATGATCACATGAACACATGATCACATGAACACATGATCACATGATCACATGAACACATGATCACGTGAACACATGAACACATGAACACATGATCACATGAACACATGATCACATGAACACATGATCACATGATCACATGAACACATGATCACATGAACACATGATCACATGAACACGTGATCACATGAACACATGATCACGTGAACACATGAACACATGAACACATGATCACGTGAACTCATGAAAACATGAACACATGATCAAATGAACACATGAACACATGAACACATGATCACATGATCACGTGAACACGTGATCACATGAACACATGATCACATGATCACATGAACACATGATCACATGAACACATGATCACATGAACACATGAACACGTGATCACATGAACACATGAACACATGATCACGTGAACACATGAACACATGAACACATGATCACATGATCACATGAACACGTGATCACATGAACACATGATCACGTGAACACATGAACACATGAACACATGATCACGTGAACTCATGAAAACATGATCACATGATCAAATGAACACATGAACACATGATCACATGATCACGTGAACACGTGATCACATGAACACATGATCACATGATCACATGATCACATGAACACATGATCACATGAACACATGATCACATGAACACATGAACACGTGATCACATGAACACATGAACACATGATCACGTGAACACGTGAACACATGAACACATGATCACATGATCACATGATCACATGAACACGTGATCACATGAACACATGATCACGTGAACACATGAACACATGAACACATGAACACATGAACACGTGAACTCATGAAAACATGAACACATGATCAAATGAACACATGAACACATGATCACATGATCACGTGAACACGTGATCACATGAACACATGATCACATGAACACATGATCACATGAACACATGATCACATGAACACATGAACACGTGATCACATGAACACATGAACACATGATCACGTGAACACATGAACACATGAACACATGATCACGTGAACTCATGAAAACATGATCACATGATCAAATGAACACATGAACACATGAAAACATGATCACGTGAACACATGAAAACATGATCACGTGAACACATGAAAACATGATCACATGATCACGTGAACACGTGAACACATGAACACATGATCACATGATCACATGATCACATGAACACATGATCACGTGAACTCATGAAAACATGATCACATGATCAAATGAACACATGAACACATGAAAACATGAAAACATGATCACGTGAACACATGAAAACATGATCACATGATCAGATGAACACATGAACACATGAAAACATGATCACATGATCACGTGAACACGTGAACACATGATCACATGATCACATGATCACATGAACACATGATCACGTGAACTCATGAAAACATGAACACATGATCAAATGAACACATGAACACATGAAAACATGAAAACATGATCACGTGAACACATGAAAACATGATCACATGATCACATGATCACATGAACACATGATCACGTGAACTCATGAAAACATGAACACATGATCAAATGAACACATGAACACATGAAAACATGAAAACATGATCAAATGAACACATGATCACATGATCACATGAGGGCGTTTGTGTTGACGTACTCGTCCCTGCAGACGCTTCACACCGACACGTTAAATCAAAGTGTCGTTTACATCGGCACGGCAACGACGCTTTACCACTCAAATCCACAGGTGGTGATCGGTGAGTGGGCGGGGCCATGGGCGGGGCCATGGGCGGGGCCGCGGCCTGTTTCAGTTCGTCACTGACAGCCGTCAGCGCTGGAGAGGAACTCTTTAAAGGGCCGGCACTGGTCGCCACAGGGGGCGGGGCCGGTGGGAGGTGGGCGTCGCCAGTGTAATCAGACACACTTGGATGAGAGGGCGGAGTCAGCTTTGAGGAGGCGGAGTGTGCTGACTGGTTGGCTCCGCCTTTGCCACTTGCAGCTCCTGTGGCGTTTGAGGTGCGGTCGTCGCTCACAGGGGGGCGGAGCTCCGCGAAGCCAGAGGGGGAGGAGCTGAGGGGGGGCGTGTGCAGAGACACACTTCCTGTTTGGACAGGAAATGATGCCGCGACGTCTGCGTGGAGTTTCGGAACAACGTCGGCGACGTTAAACTTTACGTCCAGAACGTGAGACGAAACAAGAGGCGGAGCCTGTTTTAATCTGTCGTCAGAGGGGGCGGAGACTTCGTGGAGATGAAGGGGTTGGTTGATTGACAGGCTGACGGACTTTGGGGGATGATGTGGGCGGGGCTGCGAAGAGGCGGCGAGAGGAAGCGACGTCCGGCTGACAAGGGGAGGAAGAGGGGAGGAGTTAGGGAATGAGGGGAGAGGAGAGAGGAAAGGAGGAGTGAGCGAAGGACAAAGCGCTGAAGCAGAGGGCGGAGTCTCAGTGGGCGGAGTCTCAGTGGACGTCAGGACAGATGGACCCACGGCGACAGCAGGCGGAGCCTCTGGAGACGGGTCGTCATGGTGACGGCGGTCTGAAGACGAGAAGAGCGTCCTCGCCACAGCGGGAGTGGGATTAACGCCAGAGGGCGGGATTAACCAGGCGTCTGAGACCACGCCCACCGGTCCGATCTCGTACGAACTAACCACGTCGTAGACGAACGTCTCGCGTGAACGGTTACCAACGGCAACCGTTCTGTTGTCGCCACGAGAACTCAGAGGTTTGTTCTTCCTGTTACTAAACACTGATGATGATGATGATGATGATGATGATGAAGATGATGATGATGATGATGAAGATGATGATGATGATGATGATGATGATGATGAAGATGATGAAGATGATGATGATGATGAAGATGATGATGATGATGATGAAGATGATGATGATGATGATGATGATGATGAAGATGATGATGATGATGATGAAGATGATGATGATGAAGATGCAGCTCCATCTAACAAAGATTCTCTTCTTCCTGATGTTTCCTCTCTGTGTTGCCGTGGAGATGTTGTTGTTGTTGTTGTTATTGTTGTTTTTGATGATGAAATCCCAGATTGTGGGCGGGGCTTCGGTTGTGAAGGCTTGGTCACGTGGTCAAAGTTGGGCGTGGCTTTAGGTCGGCCTGTGGGCGTGGCTTTGGTGACGGGCGGCGGTGTCACGGGTTTGGTTGCGTAAACCGGCGGAGTGGGCGGAGCTCCGGTGGCGGCTCGCTCTCTGATTGGCCTCTTTCTTCCACGCCACACGAGGGGCGTGGAGATGTAGCCCAGCTGAGTTTTAGAGTCGCCGTGACGACGACGGCGGCGTCTGTAGAACGAAGCCAAAGGAGGAGGAGCCACACGACCAGAGGCTCCTCCTCCTCCTCCTCCAAAGACACGCCTCCGTCTCCTGCTGCGAGGCAATGAGCCAGAAGACCACGCCTCCAACCAGGAAGCAGCGGTTTCCTGCAGCTGAGGAGGAACTGCAGCAGCAGGGGGAGCCGTCGAGACTTTGGTCGTCTTCACTGACGGCAAATCAAAGAATCAATGACATCATTGATCATTAACATTAAAGCTTTAGTACGTTAACTGAACACTGACCATTAAAGAAGAAGAAATCAAACCAAATCATAATAATAATAATAAAATAAAATAATAATCAAATAAAATAATAATCAAATAATAATAAATTAATAATAAATCATAATGACTCTGATGGTGTTGATCTTACCAGACGTCACATGGTTAGTTTGTGTGATGTTAGTGGAAGAAGAAAGAGTTTCTGAGGAAATCTGTTGGACTGAAGGAAGTAAACAAGAGTCAGTGTGATGTAGATCCAATATACACCAGCAGGTGGCACTGTTAACATGAAAACACACCTGTGTTGTGGGGACATTAACGTGAAAATGCACCTGTGTTGTGGGGACATTAACCTGAAAACGCACCTGTGTTGTGGGGACATTAACATGAAAACGCACCTGTGTTGTGGGGACATTAACATGAAAACGCACCTGTGTTGTGGGGACATTAACATGAAAACGCACCTGTGTCGTGGGGACATTAACGTAAAAACGCACCTGTGTCGTGGGGACATTAACCTGAAAACGCACCTGTGTTGTGGGGACATTTATCTGAAAACGCACCTGTGTTGTGGGGACATTACCCTCAAAACGCACCTGTGTTGTGGGGACATTAACCTAAAAACACACCTGTGTCGTGGGGACATTAACGTGAAAACACACCTGTGTTGTGGGGACATTAACGTGAAAACGCACCTGTGTCGTGGGGACATTAACG
>NW_028154634.1:0-16376 GCF_963457635.1 Microchirus variegatus | reverse complement strand
TTCGTTATTCTGTGTTACAGGAATGTCGTCAGAGTTTGGCGTCCGTGGTTACCCCACGATAAAACTGTAAGTGTTGCGCACAAGCGTTTTTCTCTTCATGTGTGTTCGCTTTGCTCAAAGAGAAAACTTCATGAACCCAACAAATTTAACGACGACACGAGGACTAGGTTCGAGCTCCGAGTGTGCATATTACCTCTGTGAAGAGTAGCGCCTTATTATTACGGCATGTTTTAGAAATTTGGGGAATGACTGGAGCCAGGCTGTGCTCCAGCCCTCCAGTAAATGAAAACACTGCAGTTTTTGAGTAATTAACATAACCTTGGACACGGACAAAATTATGTAGAATTTTATTTTACAGCCCTTGCTCCTTTGATCAGGCCCAAATAATTTCATATTAGATTAAAATGCTCACTGAATTTCTGTGTTCTAATATTCAATACTTGATTATTCCTAAATCTGCAATCACTGTTAAGGCTGTAATTTGATTGTTATCATTTTGTTTTATTATATATACTTTACTCCATTGTGTACTGCTATTACGTTGCTCCCCTCTCTCCGAATCCCCTCAAGTGTCGTTACTTAAGAATGTTGTGTCGTCCCCCCGCTCGATGTTTGGTCTGTTGAGATGAATTCAGGAGAGACTAAGGTGTTATTGCCGTCTCTCTAATGCATTTCAACTGTGTCAACTTGTGTTCACACATTCTGTACTTAAATTACTTAATACTTTACAGGTTTCTCACTCATGGATGTTGTGAAGGATGAGTTTCTCGGGTGATAAATTGTTTTTAAGACAAACTTCAGTAGTTTAAAATGTATTTGCTTGAATCCCATTTGCCTTTTTCCGAGGTATATCCACAAGTCTTTGATCCGTCCTGAGATTTATGCCTCATCAAGTCAAATCTGCGTGGTGTCTTTTTTTCCGACTGCGAGACGTTCATCTTCTAACTTATTACAAATTGTCTTCTGAGTTGTGACTGACATTGTTTTGTATAAAATAAATGCCTTTAGGTAGACACCAGCTGCTCGGCGGCAAAGCTCCTGTTGACTTGAGAGAAATGATCGTTTTAGGCGCCGCACACACGCGGGGGTTTTCTCCATACATTTGATGCAAAATCATTTATCTTCACACTGCCATAATGGGCTCCTCATTTAGTTTCACCGCACTCATTTGGGAAACTGCCAAAGGATCACGGCAGGGTTCATAACATTGAACCAAGCAAGTGATGAAACATCCATCGAGGAACATGAGATACCTCCCCCCGGTGACAGAGGGAGACTTGATTTAGAGTTCTGTTTCCCCCTGAGTTCATTAAACCCTCTGGGCTGATGCAACCCAGGCAATCCTTAATGCATTCTGCATGTCGCGCGAGCTCGACTCGAGCACTTTTCTTAGCTGAATCTCAATCAGTGAAAGTCATTTGTTTTTTTGTTTTTTTTTTTCATCTAAGCTGCGACAATTTAGGTTAACTTGACCTTTACGGTGAATGAGCTTTTTTCTTGATAGGTTTTCTGTTTTCGACAGAACATCTTGTAAGAGACAACTTGTCATTCCGTGCTCGGATGTCATGGACCAGAAAGACAAGTTTGGTCTTTAATGGGCTGAAGTAGCACTGTCCCTATGGAACACTTGCATTAGTGCAACACCACAAAATTATTATTGTTATTGTCCGTGCGATGTTGAACTATAGTTTTGAGAGTGCCTTTTTATCTGATGCACCCACTTTCTACTTAAGGATTTTTTTTAATTTGTACACACCAATCAATGACATTAAATTTCTTTTTTGCATTTAACCCACCCTTGTTACACACCAGTAATGCAGAGGTCTTAACCCTCAGGTTATTCCCTTGGCCATTGGCTGTCCTGCTTTATAGGTATTTTAAGTTCATGTGAAGTCAATAATATGGCAGCAAATAAGCAGTAGTATGGTTCACATCGCCTATTAGAAAGGGATGATATTTGTTTTGTGTACCTGAGAAACTGCCATTATTTTTTCACTCAAAGGTCACCACGGTTGGTAGAGACGAGTGTGAAAGAGTGGGTGAAAACTAGAAAAAGAGAATGGTCAAAATTGTCCAAACTTACAGTCGAGATGACCATGAGTTACTAGAACGTAATTGAGAGGAACCATGACGTAGCCCCACAATTGGTTTGTGAATTGCCGCTTGCCGTTTGGTCACTGCCACCTTGGTTTTTTGAAACCTGAAGAGACCGTGTTTGAGGTTTGAGTTGGGGAAGATGGGGCAAGTACATCGCAGGTCAGCATTAATTACATCTGCTACCTAGTTTGATGATGCTACCAGGGAATCATTTGTTTTTTTCAAAATACACAGTCCATAAGTGATTAAAACCACAACATAGAAATGGGGAACAGGGAACAGTTGGTACCGACTAGGGCTGTTTTGAACAGATTCCTCTTTTTAAACGTTTGAAAATGACCCTAATTGTGAAATAAGCTATATATTGCTAATGTAATCCCTGTTTGAATATACAAAAAGGTGAGCTGTGCACTGTATAGATACAGAACATAATAATTGCCAAAAGTCTGCTCTCAAATAGACAGAATATGAAGGGTTATGCTTATTTGAATATTAAAGATGAGCGAGATACGGATGAGCCTAGTTCTGACTCAACACAGGCGGGCAGTTGATGACTGCAGTAACATCAATTGGTCTGACAGCTTTTGATTATCTGCTGCAACAAGCTAATTGTATTAATCCACAGACTGAACCTGCCATATGCCTTTCAAGCTGCTGCTGCTGCTGCTGGTGGTGGTGTGGGGAATATTTTGTTGTCGTGCCCTTAATACCATTTCGGCTCTGACTTTAAATGCCAAAGCCTATGTGACTGGATCCGAATCCAGCAGAACACCGCTGGGATGAGGTGGAATCCTGGAAATTCACGTTAGGAATGTGCAGCTGACAAATGGGCCGCAATCTCCGAGGAGCGATTCCTGCTCCTCGGTGATTCCATGCTTCGAATAATTCCAGCTGTTGTTGGGGAAGGAAGTGAAGTCCAATGCAGGGTTAGAGGGGTGTTGTCAAGAAACGGTCTTAGGCCACAGTTGGACTTGTTTTAGCAATGCTATAATGACCATACAGTATAATTATTTCTCAATCACTTTATTGGCACAGAGCTGCTGGGAAAAGGTCTATTATACCAGGTTTATTTGAGACATATTTGAGCATTGCATACATATTCTGCATGAGTTAAACTCTTTGACAGTTTGTGAATATGTCAGACCAACTTTCACTCGCATCAATCCAATCCAATTATCACAGCATTTGACAGACGTAAAAACAACACAGCCGACACCATGAGTCTTTTGCACAGTACTGTGTGTATATATAGATGAAAGGAGAATTTTAGAAGCTAGAAAAATATTTGAAAGTATTTGCCGTGCATTAAATCATTCTAGCAGCTGAATAAACAATGGTTTTTCCAGTTACTCTTCAGCCTTTCACTCCCGTTTTGTTTCTGTCTCAGATTAAAGGGTGACCTTGCCTACAACTACAAGGGACCAAGGACAAAAGATGACATTGTGGAGTTCACAAACAGAGTGTCGGGGTAAGTCACAGTCACCACTGTCACCAATAACAGGAAACTGCTAATTTAGTGGAACCTGCCTCATTTCACGGAGACACATTATGAGAAACGTCCAAGCCAGCTTCCCGATGCACACCACATTTGTCTCAATGCTCAGTGGATTTTAGCCCTCGATGCTCACATTTAAGCCACTGTATCAACTGAGCCTGACAGATTTTCTCCTCCTTGAGGGAAATCAGTCCAGATCCGTGACAGAGGGCTTGATCAAAAGCTTGGCTCTGATTTCTGTCCAGGCCTGTAAGTCATTGAAGCACCACTGGGTGGTGCTAGCAGCACACAAATGAAGATCAGAATTGGTGGACTTCATACTCATTTGAAAATAAACTAATCTTTGTGGATTTTTACTCCTCCAGACCTGCCGTCCGCGCTCTTCCCAGCAAACAGATGTTTGAGCACATGATGAAACGACACGATGTGCTTTTTGTGTACGTCGGTGCCGAGTCTCCCCTGAAAGTAAGCTCCCATCACCCAGCCGTATTTCACTATTGCTCTTTTATTCTCAGCTGCCTCCTCAGAGCACTCTCTGGGAAAAAAAACTGTAAATATTGATCGATCGATAGAAGTTCTGTTTATTTGAGAAGCTCTTTTGGTTCTGCGTAATACCACGCATCGAGTGAGGTTTTAGAACTGTTAAAACACCGATGGATTGAAAGCTGTTGTGTAAAATGCTCAAAGGCTCATTTGTCGTTGCAGGAGAAGTATAACGATGTAGCCTCCGAGCTCATCATCTACACTTACTTCTTCTCAGCTTCAGAGGAAGTCTTGCCAGAGGTAACACCATTCATCCTTTAATTAATATTCAACCGTTGCATATTGCATTCTTGAATTATATTAATGCCTTGTAAATAGCAGAAATTCATGTGTTTTTGTCATCATACCCCAACATGTTACTAATACTTCATGTTTTTATTTTATTTCCATCAGTCACTCGCTTTACCAGAACTTCCTGCAGTCGTAGTCTTTAAGGACGGAGGCCACTTCGCCTATGATGGTGAGTATTTTGTTGTAGTGTCGTCATCTGCCATTGTTTGGAGGTGGTTTTCTTCAATAAGTCTGGCATAAAAGTTCTTTTTCGAGGGCCAGCTGGTGCCGTCGCTGTCCACTGTGTTCCTCTCGTCTATTCGCTCCTCTTACCCTCTTCTTGAGTAAAGCCGCTGAAGCTGCAGCTGTGTTACTTTAGTTTTCTTGTCCCTGCTGCTGCTCTTTCATCTTCCTCACCACACAGAGTTGTGGTGTGCCTGGCCCATCATAAAGCTCCCCGGTTTCTGCCCACTATTGTGTGTGTGGCCAGTACAGGGATGTTGTGGTGGTTTTGTCTTTGGGCGGACACGCATAGCAAACCAGGGTGGACGGACCGGCCTGCGTGGGTGTGATAAACCACAGTTTATACCCAAGAGCCCAGTATGGAGCTGGTGCTGTATATAGAGTCAAACAAAAGCCAAGAGTGAAATCCCAGAGGCAGCCGTCAAGTATCAGCAAAATATCATGCATGGCATATGAGGTTCAGAGGAGCTGCTTTTTCCTTTGTTGCCTAATTTGAAGCTTCGAACTGCAACAGTGTGAGTTCACCACATTCCTCCATGATGCCTTGTATACTGCTGCCAACGTTGGCCTGAGACTGGAGGCGAAAACCGAAGTGAAGAGCATCGAGGCACAACGTCAACACAAACGGCCCCCAGTAGTGGCCGTTGGGAAGGTTTGGTGCGCGGTGTCGCACGTGTAGAAGAAAATCCATCTCCACTTGTGTGTGCGTGTTCACCGCTGTCTGTTCCACTTGACCATTACGGAAGGCGGGCTTCCTGCTCCAGAACTGCAGCAGCCGAGGCTCACGAGAGTACACGGTAATGACAAAAACTCCACACTCTGCAGAGTCCTCCAGGACCCTGATACGGAGGATGTGGTTATCGTCTAGCATTGCCATGGTGACAGCATATTAAGCTTGTCAAGAACTGAGACGGGGAGCAGCACAGCAAAATGACACATTTGTGCCCTTCTTCACACACTGGATTTCTCCTTTCCTTTTCAAAGCTTCTAGAAAGTAAAGCACTTGAGGGTTTGAAAAACCAAGCCCTGCTTTGGCTTATTAAGCTCCTACCTTCAAAGATTGGTTAAGAAATTTTAGAGAAAGTACTCGTCTTTTCTTGCATTCCGTGTTCTTCATCAGGCTGCTGTCCAGCCGCGTCGAGAGAACTGGACTCGGTGAGAATCCACTGACTGGATGTTGGATTAGGAAGTAAATGAGGCCCAGGCACCTGGTGCGGTTTTTATGATTCATGCTGCTCACTTTGCATGATGCGTTTTGAGGAACTTTGTTATTGAACGTTAGCTGGCTGGACTTCAGAGACACATTTGCATAGGCCTGTGGGTGCCACAGTATTATGACACAGGTGTTTATCTTAGGACTCGACTGTGTGTGTATAACTGTACATACATAAAACATCGATTTATCTAGCGGCACCTGAGGCTGACGGTTCCCAAAATAAGCCAGTAAATGTAATCGCTTACCTGCTGCTATCCTTTTCTGTATTTGTAAAGAAACAGACACAACATATAGTATATATAGTATTCGTAATGGTCAGGTATTGCTCTGTCTTCAAAGCCACTGATCAAAGATACACTGTCCAAATAAATCCTCTCGCTTTGTGTAAAATGATATTCGACATATTGTTGTTCTGCTTTGATTGGTTTAGCCCACATCACAAACGGCAGCATTCCTTCTGTAGAGTGCCGTTGAAGTATAGTGCAGCACAGACTCTCATACATATTTAATTCCCAAATCCTCAGTTTCATACTGCTACACAGGTTTGCTCTGTTTCAGAGCTCAGATCTTTTGATCACTGTGTGTCTTCTGTGAAAGCTACGAGCCCACATGTTGGCGTCGTAACAAAAAGCAGAAAAATCATTAGGATGAATGTCAGAGTACACAACATGCTACATGCAAATGCTTCACCCACAACGTTTGCTTTATAAACTTGTTTCTCGTTTTTTTCCCCCCCTTTTAAGGCTTTGTGTTTCAGTGGTTTGGTGCCACACTCCTTTTATGGATAGTTGCCGTACAGCTGTGAGACGGCAAACTACTTTGCATTTGTGAACTGGGAGCTCAGGCCAATAAACAGTCCATGGTTGTGATGACAGGAGGGCTTCGCACCTAAAAAGGTGTTGACAACGCGTGACAACACAATATGTTCATATTTCTGAATCGGGGGGAAGATCACGAGGAATACAAAGGTGAAAGAAATGGTCACCAAGTGTCGACCATATTTCCCTTCCACTGTATAATACTGTTAAATTGGTCTTTTATCTCTCTGTCGTGCCAAACACTCAGCCTGCATGACACTGATCTGGATACTTATCACACCACCAAGGTTTTATACACAAAACTAAAATGAAAACATCTTAGAGTAACTGTTACAACCAGGCCTAGGGGAAAAACTGATTGCAACATGAATAAAAGACTCCCCACCCCAAGAAACCACCAGTAACAAACCTTTAAAATGGTTTGTTTAGTTTATGTAAAACAAGCACGAAAACATCTGCTGTCTTTGAGTGGTTTGAGGAAGTCCACTGCAACTGTGATGATCAGGCCTCTTAAGCTGGTGCCTCCTCTGCAGGACCAATCAGCTCCCAGGATCCACCTACACTCAATGACACATGGTCATTCACTCAAACACGCACACCTGCAACCCATCTCACACTTGCATGCAGAAACACAAGGAAAAAGCAAACAAAGTACTCTCTCTTGCATGCTACTAGGGCTGCAAATAATAATAGTCATTGTTTTCTGGATTCATTTATTAGTTTGGTCTATTATGTGTCAGTGAAAAATGTTATATGGAGCAAAGTAACTAAAGAAAATATAAACTTTTAAGAAGCTGTAAAATCAGAGAGCTTGTTTTCATCATATGTACAGCCTTTCATGTCTTCTTTTGAGTCGTATATTTCCTTTGTCTTGACTTGAGGGTCTTTATAGTGAAGGTTTAGGAGGTTTTTTGTCATTTAGGTCTAGTTGTTGTTTTGTCGACGCTTATATTTATGAGCTGATTTATATTGTGGAGTCCCCGGTTCTGTGTTTTCTTGTTCTGGAAAAAGTTATTTTTGAATAACAGTTATGTGAACAAATACGAGAGTATAGAACAGAGATTCTATCTAAACATATACTTATGCCTCTCGTCTTGTGCATTTACTTTAAGGGTTTATTGAATTGTTGTAAGGAGACGCGACACCAAACTGTGTACATGGGCACAATGGTGCTCACACTACTACGATGTTTGTGTTCTGCATATATTAACCACAGAATGCTTTAGATCCAGTCATTTATCAAATGATTATGTTTCTTTTTCCATTGCGTCATAGTAGTGAATTCTGTGAACGAGCTGCACGTTTTTTCCAGAAAACCTCACACTGTTCCATTCAGCATCTCTAGTATTCCCAATGCACATTTACTGACTTAAAGTTTTTAAAGTCATCGAAATGACAAGAGATCGTGTCATGCTCTCTGTTTTACGGCCTGTACGAAAGATAATGAGTTCAGGAGAATCAGCGTAAGTTTGTTATCCACACAGAACCAGTGTTTTGGGACTCGGAGTGTGAAAAACTTGTTTGTTTCCGCTATTTACTTGATGATCATTTTTATTGAATCGGTGTGCGTCCCCTCCATTTTTGGTACATATCTGGCATGTGTATATGTAGTTTTCTTGTGGATGAAGTCTTTGTTTACACAAACTTTTTAAGAAAGCAAAAGACAAAATATTGTATAGTTCTGTTTCTGTGTGGAAAAGACCTCAAATACATCAATCTCTGCATGCCACCTCCTTTCAGTTATCTTTCATGGCTATAGCCTGTCCTTTTTATCCATGTTTCGCTCTTTCTCCATTTTTATTTTTGCCCTCTTGGCATTGTCTTGGAGGTCCTCTGTCCCATTAACCTTCATCCTCGCGATGTGTCACAGCTCCCTCCTCCCTCTGCTCAAAACTCTCGACACTAGATCATCCGCACTCCACCCATTGTCTGTTTGTACTCCCTCCTCTCCCTGCCCGCCCTCATTTTTCTCTCATCTCTCCTGCTGTGTGAACTCTGGGCTGACAGGCTCCTGTAGGGCTGCATGGCGCCCAGGAAGAGAGCAGCTCTAATTTGTTTCAAGGTGAAGCAGGCACAGTCGGTGTGGAGGTTCATCAGGCTGCACAATCCCAGTATGAGGCCTTCAGCTCGCGCTTTCCCTCTCCCTCTCGCGCTTCTGGAAGAAACGTGTCAAGCAGCTGCATGCTGTCTATAAAACCACAACATCTGTGGAAAGAATGCTCTGGAATGTCTACCAGATTTACTGACTCAGCAGCCTTTACATCTACATGAGCCCGCCAGCCACAGCAGCCGCCACACAGAGACTTGTGTTGTATTAAGGTCATTCGGATTTTTAATGTAACCCGTGAGCTACGACCTTGGGGTTTTGAAAGTGTGTACCAGTGTTTTTTTTACGCCGTCATGTTTGGCATTACACTCGCGGCTCCTGCGGATCCCCGCAGCTTAAGAGCCATGTAAAAGTCATCATTGTTCATGTAATTACTGTAATGGCAGCAGAAAGGTCACAATAACTTATTAGCATGTCATAATGAGGTCCCGACTACATTTGACATCAATTATGAGCATCCTGTAGCCTCTCTCAGGCGGAGAAAACACTTTTGTATAAGCAGCTTTCGCTACACCCTATTTACACCCTCCAGGGACGCACTGTGGTTCCCGTTAGCATTTAGCCTCCAGATGTTAGGGGATCAACAGCATGTGCTTCACATTTGAGAAACAATTTGCTTTTTTACTTTGCGTCATTTATTTATTTATCTTGCAGGTAATGATTGTATATTTCTCTTTTGAGTCATGCATTCGCTCCGAATTAAATCGGCCAAAATTGTCCTTAAAATGAATGTATGTATGTGTGCGTGTGTGTGTGTGTGTGTGGACAGTAATTTACAAACCAAATGTGTTTTGATTATAATTTGTTTTTTTTCCCTCTTTTATATTTTGAAGGAGGAGGCGGTGTAATTGTCCCATCTATTGTGAATGAAAATGACTGTTTTTAACATCTTTGACAACCAGCTATTTGATAAATATCCTCCCTGGCTCTTTAATCTAAAGGCAGCCCTCAAAATAATTTCTGATTGTTGTTTAGCTGACTTCTGTCGGTGGACGCTCAGCTTGTGCCCTGCTCTTTATTCCCGAGAGAGCATACAGTACAGGTGGTAAACACTGTGATCTTACAGTCCTGCCATCAATGCGCTGTTGTGTGTTGCGTTCAATATAGAAAGGTTGTGTGTGCTGAATGTCGATCTGCTGTTTCGTGCTTCTCCGCCCACCCCCTGAAAGAAGATTCTCTCTCTGTCTGTGTTGCAGAGTATGAGGATGGTAGTTTGTCATCATGGGTGAACAAGGAGCGTTTCCAAGGATACCTGCAGATCGATGGCTTTACGTTGTATGAGCTCGGAGAAACAGGTGGTGTATGCATCAAATTTATCAAGTTTTTTTTTCTTCTGCCAAGTAGCATATCCGTTTTTGGTTTAAGTGTCACCTCTAATAATCGACCCTTAAGTGTATGACGTGGTACATACACGCAAATACGCAGGTTGCTATAACACTTTGGTGCAGATTCATTTTAGGTCAGCAACATTATTCACATGTTTTTCAGTTTCCCACCTGCAAAAATCCACTCCACCACACTGTGATTTTAAAATGTCCCTCATTTGAGCCTCCTTTTTTCCCCCACACTATTTTATTGAATAGATTTAGCACTTTAGGGTCCTCCTCTGTTCTGTAGCTTTAGTCTTTTTCCTCTGTTGTAAGCCACTTTGGATAAAAGTGTCTGCCAAATGAGCTCAAATGTAAATGTGATGGTGTGGTCGGAGCCGAAAAAGAAAAACAGTTTTTATTCCCTCTACAAAGACCGTGTTCCTCAACTTGCTCAGATGTACATTCATTTCTCCTCCCACAGGAAATGTAAGCTCAGTGCTGAAATACAAACTGTCTCTTTAACAGCAGTAAATTGATGCCCTGTGCAGAGAAAGCTGAGCTTTCTAATGTTAGATACAGTGTTTTACCTCTTTATGAGCAGTTCATTGAGATCAATGATGCTCCATGGTTGGATATTGCTTACATTTGTTGCTGCTTACATTCAGTTTTTTTTACCAATTTAAGCCGAATTTGCAGCTCAGTACGGGTCGTTCTGCATACAAATGAGTCTCTAAAGCATCTTAATTGAGTCTGACTGATTAAAGACGACATAGTTTGTGGCTTCACTCTGTTGAATTAACTCAGAAGAGATTCAATTAAAGTGAATTTGTGAAAACAGTGCATGCCTTGTCTCTACAGGCATTTCATTCGAGTATCAGATTTCCTACCCTTGGGGACATTTATGCTGTAAAAGCCCCCATCTCACACATTGTTAAGTCACACTGACACAAAACTTGATACCATCTCTAAAAGCAAGAAGTAATGGAGGAGGCATTTCAAGCAAAGTAGAGCAATTTTGTCTTTTTGGATGTTCGCATTCTGTTCTACAGATACAGCCTGATGTGAACAATATGAAGAAACCCTTGAAAAGACAGAGTGAAGCTACATTACACTTAACAATTGAGCTTAAAGTGTTGCTCAATTGCACAATGAATGTCACAGCCACACAAAATGAATGCAAAAAACTGTGAAAGTCACTCTGACTTTGACCCACATACATCAAACTGCACCACATTACTGGATCTAGATGGATGGATGATGAATAATCAATAGAAACACATCTGCGGTATTAACAACATAGTCCTGAAAACCGATGGATTTAGAAAATGAGTCCACTTTATGTGCTGTGTTCAGACTGTTCGTTGGATTATAAGCAGAGTAATAAGGATAAAGGATATACTTTAAGGGGAAATGGTAGGATAATCAAACCAATTAAGATAATAGACAAATTATTTGGTATTTTGAAATAAATTCTAAGATTCTAAAGGTTAGACCATAAAGTGCTTTAAAATGTATCTAACTTGTCAATATAGATAGACATAACATGGGGAAGGTGGTATGAACTGCTTTCTTGGTTTATGTTTATATAGCACAGTACAGTAGGTATGAAATAACTCAAAGTGGGAGTGTTCATCCAAAAAAAAAGGGTCCCAAAATGGAGCCCTGGGGCACACCGGGGGAAAAAAACAAGTGGCTTGAAATGTTTCACTTAATACTTTTGTTAAAGACTGCCCCCGTAGAAAAGACTGCACATCAGTTTAGTTAAATGAACTGAACAAAAATCATAGTCGGCACATATTCACAGATGATTGGTTACTTAGTGTTGTGGTATTTCTCTGAAACCATGGACATTATCAAACCACATCATGGATCAGTTTCCTTTATGAATAGTTGAACGTTGGTGAATAAGTCTGTCAGGGACACCACCTGGGATTAGTGACCGCTTAATGACTATGTGCAACCAGCAGGTGATATCCTCTTATATGCTAGATTTAGGGGCATAATATCCACAAAGGAGCACTCTTTATTGTCTTTCAGTTCATTTTAAGAGATGGATGAGGATCCTGTAAAAGATGCCTCTTTTTGTCCCTGTCACTTTTTCAAAAATGACACATGTTGTTAGATGATTAATAGAATTAAAAAGAACCTTGGAACTGTGCTTGTTACACTACGTTGTAGGGAAAAGAAAATATAAATAGTTATTGCATTTTTAATCTGGCCATTGTAGGAGGTCATCACCCTTCTTCATTGATAAAGCACCCAAGGCTATGTTTTCTCCTCATGTGCGCAACTTGCCTTTTTCTTTGTGAATGTTATTACAATATTCACACGAGCAAATAGCTCCTTGTACCAAAGGAACTTGAGCTTTTTAAGGCTTACAGGCGTAAAACTCAGGAGCACGCAGCGATTTTGAAATGCTTACTAAGGTTAAACCGTGAAGCTTAATCTTTATTCTGATCATGTTCTAGCACTTGAATAGAGTACTAAACTTTATAAATGTGTTTTCTGGGGCATTTTATGATTTTTATTTGACAGTCCGAGTGAAGACAGGAGACCTGATTTATGAAGCATGAGTAAAATAATAATTTACAATAATTGAAGACAAGATTGAACTCGTAAATCGCTATATGGGGGACATTTTAGAGCCATATACTTTTTAAAACTGCTCCTTTTCTCAAAATTATTAAAAAAAGGAGACGTTAAATTTCAGCGAATGTCCTCTAGCGAGAGAAGATTAGCTTTGTTCTCTCTGACAATAATGAATATGCATGTCTGAAATACCCAGGATTGTAGTTAATTGATGTATCCTAGAGTCAGTGCACCTAGTCAGACACTGCAAGACCGTATAGAATTAATTATGCACATTTCCACAGGTGTTATTCCCATAAAGAGGCACTAAAGACAAACAGTAGTCCACAAAGTAAATCATAAACAACCACTTAATTTCATTGCAGTCTCAATAACCACACATGAATGCAGCCAAAGCTAGTCAGGGGATGATGTGTTCAGGTAAATATTCTACATTAAAGAGGTTATAAATGCTTCTTTTTTTTATGGATTGACTGCCTCCCCCATTTTCCATCCAATCTTGCATCGTGCAATAGAAATTCTATTTGTATGGAAAGTATTTTCCCTTCATGATGCCAAGCTTTCCACACATTCCACCTGAAACTTCACCATATAATACCTCAAGTTATCACCAGGGGGCAGACTGGCACTCTCAAACAAGAAAAAGAGGGGGGTTTTCAGGCTCAGAGCTTGCACATTTGAAAAGCAGACCCTCTTAAGTTGTGTAACTGTTTCTTTTAAGTAGATCCATTTGTTGTGTTGTGGTTTTTGGTTTTGTATCGCACTGAAATAGCTCTCCTACTAGGAAGTGACCACTTATTTCCAGTTCAACTAAGTTAAAAGCCTGAGCTAGTTAAATGTTTTGAGTGATGAAAGACTAAAGAGCTCTTGGTGCCTCTTCCTTTCTTTTCCCTCCTTCAAGAAATGATGCGTCTCCTCCAGAGCCTCTTATCTGCCTGCCATTGTCTTCTCACCGTCTTTTTGTGTGTGTGTGTGATTGTAATTTGTACTCCCCGTCTGCTACTGCAGGCAAATTGGTAGCGATTGCCATCATCGATGAGAAGGACCCCACTGAGGAGAGTAGCAGGTACAAAGAACACTGAAATTAAAAAGCATGGCTCTGTGTTGATTACTCCGATAGACTCCCACACTTACCACAATACTTGTCCTTCAAGTGCATGCCTTTTACATAAAGATAAGACTTGCCATCATTGTTTGGATCTTCCCACAAATTGCAGGCACCGGCTAAAAAAAGGTTAAGACTACGACTCCTGTGGTATTTCACAGTCTTCTCATTTTCTTTCAGATTAAAGAGCTTGATACAGAGGGTGGCAAAGGAGTACAGAGAACATTTTAACAGGTAAGGCATGGTCAAAATGCATTTCCAATTAATACATTTATTCTGGGATAACGCATTCACTGGGGAATGCCGCCTGTCTACTCGCAAGTTTTCTGCCTTTGTCTGGGCTTGTCTGTTTGTGTTGAGGTTCAGTTGAAAGGTAATTATGCAAAATGTCAGCCTCCAAATATGGGTGTTCTTTTCAGCTGTCAGTCACAAACTCAGCCCGGCTTGTAATAATGCATAATTTTTTGTTTCCCCCTGCTCCAACTGTGCAACAGCTCCAGGAAATGAGATGTTTATGTCGTGTACCGACCTGTTCTTTAACTGTAGAGGAGCTGATCTGACAAGCAACCAAATACAAATGCAGGAAATTCACTGAAATAAACATATAATGTTATTGTGCAGGCGATGATTGTGGTCCTATGCTTTCTGCCTCATACTTGTGGACACAATATCTCAAGAACATCTTGAGGGAATCCTTTCACATTCTATACAAGCATTCACTTGGATTTAAGAATGAACAGATTTGATTTTAGAAGTCAAATGTCAAGGTTGCTGGCCTTCTACTCATAAACATACGTGTTGCCCTTTGAATGCTGAAGAACGCATTGAAATAATCCTTTTTGAGTTTGGCACAAATATTCACTTGGACTCATGGAACAGCGGCTCACATTTGAGTGACCTTATTTTTGTTCTGTTGAATAGTAAATGTCTTTTCAGTCAACATATGTATGAGTCTGGGGGATAAAAAAAGAGGCATGCAGCTGCGCAAATCACAATCATTTTGCCTGAGTGATCTTAACAATCTGTACATGTAGTGACATCCTCTGCTCTTAGTCCTGTGGTTTGGATGAGGAACAAATCCCTTTTTAACAAGGAAAACAATTGAAGAAAACTCAGAAATAGAGACAGAGGAGGGATGGACAGAAATAGAATAGATGTGTGTAGTATATGTTGTAAATGATCAGACTGGAATAAGTGCGTGATGTATGGAGTTTGTATGTATTGAAGTATGTAGGTTATCCTTCAGCTGGAGAACCCAGGCTAAAGCTGAAGTGCTTTGAATTCAAATCACGTCTCCGGTGATGGTTCTGTAGTTGATCCGTATCTCTGATTACCCTCAGGTAGGCTGTCGGATGACAAGCGGCTTTCCCTGATAATGATTAATACACACATGTATCACGTTGTCGTGATTACGTTGGGCTAAGTTCTTTCTCTTTGCCCCATCATTGACCATGTTGCTTCATCACATGGATTTCTGTATCTCAAACTGTCTTTGATCAAAGTGCTTCTTCCTCTCCAGGCATTCCCATTACCACTGATTGAATCACACAGATCCCTATCATCAATTAGACAACTGTCAGTCACACCTCCGCTGCAATGATTTATTATTTTTCTTAACACTTTTGAATTTGAGACACCCTGCTGAGATCAGAGCTGCCTGCGGTGTTCAGACGCACCTAAATTGGTATTTTAAATCACAAGTCGCAGCAGACTCATCTGTTGCCCCCGGTGGTGGGTGGAGGCAACGCAGTCAACAGATGAGAGACGGTGACTGACATTTGAATGAGCTGTCGTCATTCGATGCAGTGATAAATGTGGCTATATACAGCTCACCCACCATTTGTAGCATTTAAACACAGCAGGGAACGCAAATCTGGGATATCAGAGGGAATAAGTGTGCGTCGAGGCGGAGGGGGGCACATGTCTGCAAGCCGGACTTGTGGAAAAGTCAGCTTTTCGTCAGATGGTGGGTGTGAACAGTGTTGAAATTCAGCACAAGTCGTTACTGTCTTGGCTTTTATGCACAGACGCACAGACGGTTGGTGCAACAAGACTAGGCATGAATCTTTATCATGGATGGAGCCAGTCACAAATTGAAAACCTTAGACCCACCAAGTTTCTGTTCTATAAATTATTCTACACTAAAAGTAATGAGACCTGGAACACCATTAACATTTAACACTTGAATTCTGCTCCAATCAACAGTTTTTTATTTGTGGAGCAGGTGGAAAAGTGTAACCTGAAGATATTGCTCATGTTGATTAACCCACAGAGAGTTGTCACCAATTCTAGTCTGCACTTCCCCTCTTTTTCGCAGAGAATTTAACTTTGAGAACATTCTCATCTGATAAAGCGAATGTTGTGCCGAGAAACAAAGTGAGAAACTATCTGGAGAACATGGTGGAGAAGCTAATGGGACATACGTTGGACCTCAACTATAGACCTTACTTTTGAATTTGGAATTAACTAAGGGTCCTACTTCCTGTTAATGTGTGGCACTTCCAGTATTCATATCCTTCAAGCGTGTCTGCTTTCTCGACAATGCCAACCAGACACAATTTGAAACTTATCGTAAACGAATTG
>NW_028154635.1:0-3000 GCF_963457635.1 Microchirus variegatus | reverse complement strand
TACCAATCATTGCAGTCAGTAGAGTGTCAGCTGCCGAGCAACCACGGGTTGCCAGTTAGGTCTGAGCTAAGACGAAACCTAAAAGACCTCAGTATTTTGAATTCGAGTGTAGTAACCGTTTTTTGGCCACAATCTTACATATGACACCTTTAACTGTGTTCTTTCAATTTGCTCTCTTGTATGATTACTGTAACTTTGTTTTGGTGAACCCACTTGGCCAGGTTTCCCTTGAAAAAGAAGTATTTTAATCTCAAAAGACTACCTGGTTAACTAAAGGGCAAATTAGAGCTGCAACTAACGATTATTTTGTTGTTATTTGTAGATTAATCGTTTGGTCCATGAAATGTCAGAAAATGTTAAAAAAACGTTGATCACTGTCTGTCAAACCTGAAAATGACAATGTTTTCGAATGTCTTGTTTTGTCCACTAACACATTCCACAAATTATTTCTTTGTTATGTTGAGCAAAAACAACTAGAAAAGCACTCGGAGAGCGCAGACCTCCGCCGAGGCAGATCAGCCCCCCACAAAATAGCGATAAAAATATTGATAGCGTCTACGGACCACACCCAAAATCACTTTAATCACTTGTTCCTGGTCCCATTGTGGACATTTCCTGAAACTTTCATCCAAATCTGTTTGCGACTTTTCGAGTTATGTTGCTAACAGACAGACAAACAAACTCCGGCGAAAACATAAACCTCCTGGTGGAGGTCAAATATTCACATTTCAGAAGCTAAAACAATCAGAAATCTTGTTTTAATTGTGAAAAAAGCTTCAAGCCGATTAATCGATTATCAAAATAGTTTATTGTTTCAGCTCTAAGGCAAATCATTAAAAATAAAAAAGACACTTAAGCGCACATACAAACACAGACAAGCCACGAAATATGCCGTGTCCATCTCCACGGTTCTTCTTGAACAGTTTGTTGGGTAAACTATGGCCTGGCTGGCTTTAAACTCAAATAACATAAACTGGCACACATATCTGCATGTATGTGTAATGCTCACATAGGCATGCCATAGTTTCAATCTCAAATCACAGCTTAAGCCTGCACCAACACATTTGACTCACGTCCCTTGAGGCAGCTTTAGTGCTGAAGTCGTGTGAACAGCGGCAGGTCTGACATACATGACAGCTTTAGGTGAGAAACTGAAAATGGAGGGAATAAAATGACAAGAGGGGAGAGAAAGATATATATATATACAGCGGCCAAGACGACAGAACCCCAAGGGAGGTATAAATAAGAAGCGAACATGAATAAATGTAAAAGATGACATTACAATATGAGGGATTTTTCTTTGTCACAGAGGGTCCCAGTGGTTATCTAATGAAATGCCAGAAAATGTCTCAAAATAATGAAGACAAAAATAATAATGCCACTTGTGAAACAAGGCAGATATGCTATAAAAGGAAGAGTGTGCGAGTTTGTGCATGGAAACAAGCTGCATACAACTTCAGAAACCAGCTGACGACGTTCCTCTCAGTGAACAAGCTCATTTCTATTCCTTTTAGGGAAAACAGCAGATTGAAAGTGAGAGACTTTGTAACTGAATTGAGAGGAAAAAATGTTGTTCCTCTGCTCTCTCCATCAGAGAGATGGAAACAAAACTAATCACGTGTTTATCTCTTATTTGAATTGTTTCCTTTTTTATCCCACACATACAGAGATGAACAAGCATTCACTCACACCCATGAGCAATTTAGAGTGTTAAATTAAACACTGCTTGTTTTTGGACTTTTGGGAGGAAACCGGAGAACCAGAAAAAAACCAGTGCACACACATGGAGAACATGCAAACTCCACACAGAAAGGCCCAGACCAGGACATGAACCAGCAACCTTCTTGCTGTGAGGTGTAAGGTTTTATTTTCTTTGCAAAGAAAAGGTAAATCTAGACAAGAGTGGTTCAAGACGAAGTAAGACCCAGAGCATGGAGAGAAGTGGTCTGCCCCTCTAGGCCGTGCTTTCACATCGCTTTTGTCTATTGCAGGTATCGGGCCCAACTCCCACAGAGGTTTGCCATTATAGAGGCAACAATGCTAGGCACATGTGTGTGTAATAATCAGAATATTATATAAATACAGTTTATGGCCAGGTTGCGAATGTGTATGAAAATGTGTCTGCGGTGTATGGTATGGGAAATGCCAAACTTTTAAAATTTTATAAAACTAAAAAAAACAATATCTTGACTGAGGGTCAATGAGACAGAAAGAGAGCATGAGACAAAGACAAGCGGATTATTGGAAGTCGATGACCCATCACAGAGAGGTGACTTTAATTGGCCCCGTTCTCAAGGTCGCCTTGACGACTTGGCTAACATACTGATAATTTGTCTTTGCTAACACAAGAGGACAAAGTCTATGAACAAGCGCAACACAAAGACTGCTGCTGCTGCTGCTTCAGGTCAACATTTGGGACAGCTTTTATTTACGTTTTTGCAAGACATTCTCCTCCTACTGCTGGACGTGAGGCATGAGCTGTGAAGGTGGACAGGGAAGACAGACTGGAACTAATAGTAAATGGAAAATAAAGGCAGCAGAATGACAGAGGAGAGGGCATGTAAGGATTAAGGGAAAATGGCAGTGGTCAGAGTCCAAATTTACCCATAGAAAAAGATGCAAGATACTTCTTTGATTTAGTAGGTAGGGCTAATCCCATATGATACCTTATACTGGTCAAAATTATTGGATCTCACTGTATCAGGTTGTTATATCGGTATCAGTCAACAAAAAAAATGGTACAGAGCCATCCTTATAGCTACTGGTATCCTTATAGGGAATTCTATAGAAGATATAACAGTATTATTGTAAGCTTTAAACAACTAGCAAATGGCTTGATACCACATATTATTTCTGCCCAATACGATAGAAATATTACACTAAATATCTACTAATACCATTATCAGTCCAAAACAGTCTTTTAAACAACTTAGCATGTTAATAAGAAAGTCGTGCTGATGCATTTACCACCGAGCATAACTGGCCATTACTAAAAACACA